>NW_027495287.1:0-233303 GCF_021521415.1 Bidens hawaiensis | reverse complement strand
TGAAAAAGATATTAAAAGTCTAAAAGCAAAACTTGCTGAAAAAATACAAGTGATTGATCTAAGCTATGAAGTTTTGGAAGAAAAAACCAAGCTAATAGCTGAAAGAGAAAAACAGATTGCTGATCACCAGGTGAAAGTGGTGGAACTGAATAGAAAACTTGAGCAGTTCAGAAATTCCTCTGCTATTCTTGATCACCTTGTTAGTGATCAAGGTTCTTCTGTTAAGAGGGGAGGAATCGGTTATCATGAGGTTCCACCACCGTATAATCACAACTACACTTTTAATCCTAGTAATCAGAAATCTGTTGACTTTGAGGTTGTTCAGACAGTTCCAATTAAGGTAACTAGTAAAGAACCAGATGTTAGTAGAGGCGAAACAAGTCCGCCTGTTTCAAATGTTAAAATTTCTGATCCGAGTCCAGTCTCATCAAGTTTGGATAAGTCATCCGAGCCTGGTAAGGCAAAAGAAGAGGCGGTATTGCCAAATGGTGGAGAGAAAGATAAAACAACTAAAAAGAGTTCTCCGCTAAACCCGTATGTCCCACCTTATGTGAGACAAACGGGCGGTAATAAAGCCTCGACATCTAAAACACCTGTTGATAAAAAGGTTGAACATAGGTGTTGTTTTAGGTGTAATCAATTAGGGCACCTAGTTGCAGATTGCCCTCTGAAGCAGAGATTCAGAGGTGTGAGGCCTACTAAAACTGAGAATAAGCCTAATGATAATCATAATACTGGTAAAAATGAAAACCATTCAAAATTCAGAAATGTGACTAATTCAGGTTTTCATAGAAACAAATCTCAGTTTTACACTGCTAATAACCAAACCGTAAGTTATAATTCTTTTAATTCACAAAGGTTTGGAACGCCTCACAATCAATCTACAAGGAGGTATCCTAATAGGACTTACAGGAATTATCCAGATACTAACTTTGGAAAGCCAAAGCTCGGGATGTATAGATCCAAGACCAATTGGTCTTGGGTCCCTAGATTCTAATCTTCTGCTTTTATCGTGCAGGAACAGTTGAACAGGGCTGCAAACAACCTATGGGTTGTGGATAGCGGCTGTTCCCGGCACATGACGGGTAACAAAAACTTGGTACACGATTTGAAACCTGTTCAAGGAGGGAGAGTAAGCTTTGCTGGAGAAAGTGGAGGCAAGATTACAGGAATGGGTACGGTGTCTAATGTAAAGATGACTCTAGAGAAAGTAAACTCAGTCGAAGAGATTGAAAAGATTGGTAGAACATCATCTTCACACATAAACTCATCATCTAACATATCATCATCTAATTCTTTCAAGGCATCGATCACATCATCTCGATTGCGGTCAGAGCATATTATTTGTTCGGACCCCTCCGCAATAGATTGTACTCCTTATCAAAACTTGTCTTTACGTGGTCATGAACAAACTGATCGTCCAGATTGCTTTAAAATCATGTTTTTTGGACCCCTCAATCGTCAAACTAACCTAAAACATCAGTTTTTTTTTCGATTTGAATCTCCTTACTGTCGCCGATTCAGATTCAGGCGAACTTACAGTTTGGGCGAAGTTATCCGTAACTTCGCCTGAGGCGATGTTGTGGTGAGGCGAAGTTATCATTAACTTCGCCTGGACCTTTTTACTTATTAGTTATTAGACGAACTTAAAGATGAAGCGAAGTTGTTCCCAACTTCGCCCCACCTTTAACTTCGCCTATACAGATTTTATCACAACTTCGCTCATGGTAACAAGCGAACTTGTGTTACGCCTTAATGTTTATCTAACTTGGTTCGTTTGTTGCAGATATGGCTGCTGTTGCTGGTGCTGGAGGTGCTGGTGGCGATGACGGAGGAGATAATCAAAGGCAGTTCTTCCCTGGGCACAACATGTATATTACATTAGACCCAGACGCGAGTGGTGTCGATGATTTCCACGAGATCATCACATTCCTGCTTCGCTCGCGGATATTCCACGCTGTCACAACAACTCTGCCGATTTCCTTGCCCAACATTGAGGATTTCTGGTAGACGGTGGAATATGACTGCCGCGTCGAGCCCCCGGTTATGCGAGCAACCGTCAACAATCAAGAAGTTCAGTTCTCTTCTGAACAAATCCGGGCGGCTTTACGTTTCGGGAATGAGACCAGGGATGACCCGACGGACTTTGTGGCTTCTTTCCGAGATGGAGCGTTTTTACGAATGGGCTATTCGGGCCCGTTGGGCGATACACAAAGAAGGAAGGGTTTCCTACTCGATCAGTGGCGCTTCCTCATGCACGTAATGATTGTCTGCATGTCAGGGAGGAAGGCGGGTACTGACGGGATGGGTGCGACCATGCAGTCGGCGATGACTGCTCTGACTTATAACAAACGTTATAGCTTCAGTCAGATGGTCTTCTATGAGATCGATAGACAAAGACGGGCAGTGGCGCGTGAGAGGTTCATTATGTATCCAAGATTCATCCAGATGATCTTGAACCATGTGGCTCCAAATCTACCTCAGCGCCGCCCGATCAGATACGTGGAGAGTGTTAACAAACGTATCTTTGCTCAGTGCAGGACATCGAGAGCGAGGAGCAAGCCTGAACTGCGTCCTAGGCATACTCCACTGTTTGGGTATTTAATCAACCCGGAGTATGTTCCTGCTAATGGGGACGAGTTTAGAGATCCTCGACCACAACAGGCGGGAGCACCTCAAGCTGTACCTGCTGCGCCTGTTGTGTCAGCTGAAGAAGAAGTAGATCTTGACGCTGCTTTTGGCGGCCAAGGATTCTTTGATATGGATCGGGTGGATCCAGAGGACAACGTTCAGGTCCCAGTTGAACGTGCCTCGACTGTGCATGTTACTAGGGCAGCTACAACGGTGGCTGACTCAGATTTTGATGAGGTAATGGATGAGGCAAGACGTATGGTGGTGACTCAAGAAAGAACGGTTGGGAAAAGGAAGAGAACTGCTGATGATGATATTGAGGCAGACTATGAAGAAGAAGTTCAGCAGTTGATTCGCAGATCTAGAAGAGAACGGGCAGGTATGGGTTCAGGAGCTGGAGAGACTTCAAGGATAGTACGTTTTGCTCCACCCGCCTTGTCCGGTATGACTCTTATTCCTTCTTCACTTCCGTTTACAAGTTCAAGCACCACGGATGTACCCGTGGTGGCTACAACATCATCTGTTGGCCTCCCATCTATCATACTCCAGCTGACGACTCCAGATATTGTATCGTTGCCGCCTCCAACGCTTACTCCGTCGAGGTTGTTGCACAGGTTGTTGAGTCGACAGTGGTTCACACTGCAGGTTTGTCGGTCACGATACCACATGCGGTACGTCCACAACTACTTCTGATGTCCCGGTTTCATTCGAAATCCCTCCTCAGTATACACAAGACATATCTCACATGAGGTTCGATTTCGATGCAACCCTATCAGACTCGGAGAGAATAGCTGCACTGGAACGGGTCGTGGCAGAACAATCTAGGATCAATCTTATCCAGACCCAGGCTATTCAGCGCCTAGTAGAAGAAAATCAACTACAGTCGTCCCTCCTGGTTGAACATGGGAAAATTATAGATGCTATGAAGGAGTTCTTGGCATCTCAAGGGGAGACGAGCTGTAAAGGCGACGAGCTCAGGACAAAGAAGAAGAATGACAGAGACGATGATCCCAATGCATCGAAAGGTGCAGGTGGTGAGTTGCCAAGAACTACTCAAGCTCTTGGGACTTCCACAGCTCAGGGGGAGTCTGCAGGTGCAGCTGGCAGTTCTGGTGGTGATGAGGTGGTGTTGGTAGATGACGAGGAGATGGGAGATGATGTGATCGATGCCTTGAAAGAATTAGATGATGATATGTTAGATGATGAGTTTATGTGTGAAGATGATGTTCTACCAGTCGAAGAGATTGAAAATATTGGTGCTGAAATAGTGATTGAAGATGATGTTGAAGAGGGTGAGATAGTTGATGAGAATGTTGAACACGAGATCCCTGAAGTTGAAAAGTCGAATGTATGTGAAGATACAGAAGTTGATGATACAGAATGGGAGGAGCAGCCTAGATGGAAGGAAGGCTATGCTCATTGGTTTATCAAAACGAAGAAGCCAGTGGTACCTACAATGTTCAAGAAAAGTTATAATATTAAAGGGTACGCTGAGTCAAAGAAAGGCATTATCTGTTGGTTAGATGATGAACAGTTAAAGTTGTTTGTGGTGAAACGTTTTGATGGTATTCAGTATTTTAAAAGGACGTTGAGATCTCTCAATACATTGCCTGAATGTGAGGTGAAGTATTTGGCTAGATTGGGGTTGATTAATAGAAGCGACGACAACATGGCGAGAGTTATTGGGAAAATCGTGTGGAAAGAAAGTATTAAAGAAAAGAAGTTTGAGTTATTAAAGCCACAGAAAGGAAAGCTAGTGGAAGATAAGGAAAGAGGAATAAGAGCGGATGGCAAGCCATGGATGGTGATGAAGTACAAACCGATTCGATGCATGAAAGAGGTTCCAATGAAGACTATGCCTCAAGATGTGTTGAAAGATCTTAAATGGTGGTATGTGGATTGCCAGACTGCTGAAGCCGTGATGGAAGACGAAGACGAACAAGAAGTGCTAAGAGTGTATGATCCGATGCATCCTGTTAATTTATCGAAAGCTGATCTGCAGGTGTTAAATGAAAAGAAGATATTTTATATTCCTGCTTGGAAAGACGAAGCGAGGAAATATCAGCGAGTAGTCACAGTATGCGTGAGAGAAGGAGTACATGCATGAAGACCAAGAGATTGAAGATTACAAGACACGTGCTTAAAGATCAAGACATGAAGCTACTGCCAAGGGGGAGTCTGTTGGTGCATAAATGTCAGTAGTTCATAGTCTAGTGTCTGTAATTGAGTCTGTAATGATTAATTATGTTTTATATGTTTAAGCGAAGTTACTGACAAGTTCGCTGTTTAGGCGAACTTGTTAGTCAAGCAAAGTTATGGACAACTTCGCCTGAACATGCCAGGCGAAGTTGTCGTGTATATATATTCCTAGGTTACGGTTTGTTTAAAGTTAATAGAGTTGTTCATCGAGTTGTTCAAGTTATCGTATACAGACGTGTGTGAGTCGAGAGACGTGTATTCAGTGATTATATCACGTGTTCGGTTATAATATAACGTGTTTGTTTATTCGTATCGTGTGTTTGTTTGATTCGTGTTCTACACTCGTAATGACCTACGCAGGGATTCCGCACCTGTGTAGATTGAGATATCCCGTGCAGATCCGTCCAGGGAACCTACAGGAGTATAAAAATGGAAACAAATAGGGATACGAGTTTAATTGTGGGTCATTTTTGACAAAACATGAAAGTAATTAATTAAATAATAATATAATACTAGTTTAATTAATTCGATAAAAGCGATAAAATTTCTCGAGCATCGAAATAGGTCGGATTTAATATAAATATTAAATTATGGAAATGTCTGAATTGTTACAATACATATACATGTTTGTTCCTAGAACCCCTAATATTCAAACAATACCATTGTTTAATGTTTTTGAACAAGTTGGACAAAGTTTTACTTTTTGACAAAAAACTGACTTTTACCCAAAGTTTGAATTTTGTTGACCTTTGATCAAAAGGTCTGACTTTTGTTGACTGTTGACCAAGAGTTTGATTTTGCTGACCGTTGACCAAAGTTTGAATGAGTTAACCCGACGACAGGTTGGTGACTTGTATTAATGTTATAAGTGTAAATGAGGTTTTAGCATCAACCATACACCAATAAAAGACAAATAAACCAAATATACAATCGTATAACACAAATCAGCTTCCGATTTATATTGACATGCAAACACGTATAACGTGAGCTAATTAAGCCATATATTTTTATTATTAAACTTTTACCACAAAAACTTACATGTTCAACATTTACAAACCAATTTTTTATATATTTTTCCAATACGCATAAAAATTATAAAAGTTCATCTAACATAGAAAAGCACATGCAACTATTTCAGCACGCGACATAAGGTTTTGATTTGGGTAAAATTTCATACACGGCGAAATTAAGAAAGACCAATTGGGTTAGAAACCGAAACCAAAACAATATGAATGTTTAGAAGTGGAGTCATCCATTTGGCCTTGTCAAGAGGAAGTTATGATGTCGGGAATCAAGGTCAGTGAATTAATCCTCGTAACAAAATTGAACACGTTTTTGTAAAATCATAAAAACTATTCCAATCTCGTTTTAAAATCACATAATTAACCATTTTGGAAACTTGACTTAAAGTACTACATCATAGAATCAATAATAGATGAAAAGTGTTTTGTTATTATCGAGTTATGGCCTCAACAAAAAGCACATTAGAATATGACAACAAACTTTTATTAGCAAAACTTTTACAATAATGACTTCTATGCATCATTTAGGGTTACTAGTCGATCGCACAAACCAATTGTAAAATCCTATTTTGATAATAATAAATAAAGGAATTTAGTTTTTATAAATAACGTGTTACTATTGAATTAAGTTAGATAAAAATAATAAAGTGTGAGCTTGGTCAATAAAGATGGAATAAGGGGTGGTAATGGGTCTTAGGTCGATGTGTTTAAGGGTATATAAACCCCTTAAACCTTCCTAAAACCCTTATTTCCATCTTCTAGCCGTCATAACACACTAAAAAACACGCGTAAAAACTCTCATCATTTTGGACCTAGATCCGAGTTGGAGAAAGGTTGAGTTCATGTTCAACATCATTAAACAAAAAGATAAAACATCTCGATTCACGTGTTGCTGAATCCAAGCCGAAGCAAAACCTAACCAAAAGGTACTTTTTTAGATTAATGTTGAGCTTTTAAGGTTGGTTTGCCCTAAGATTTGATACTAAGGAAAAACGGGCATTTTTATACAAGAAAAATATTAACTTGAACATAAACGAGAGGTTGGAATGAAACGGGTAATACGGATGATGTTTGGGCCAAGTTATAGCACGAAAAGGAACTCGTTATGGCACATAACCCGTTTTATCGATTAAACGAGTCGAATGGAAGGTTGGAGAGTGATTAGAATGAAACCATATATGAATCGAGCCCATAAGAAAAATTGATTTAAAAGAAAAGTAATTTCGAATAGAAAGTAATCGAATTTAATAGAAGCTAACCGAATCGAATGGGCCATAAAAGTAATCGAATCGAATGTGCCAGAAATTAATCAAATCGCATGAGAAAAGTAATCGAATCGTCCAAAAAGTAATCGAATTCCATGGGAAAAGTAATCGAATCGAATGAGAAAAGTAAACGAATCAAATGGGTAATTCGATTCGATTAGAATTTACATTGGATTAGAATTTCCATTCGATTAAAACTGTCATTCGATTGGAACTGCCATTCGATTAGAACTGCCATTCGATTAGAATTATGATTCGATTAGATTGGTTCAAACTTCAGTTTTTCTGATGAACTTTTTAGTAAAGAGCAGTTAATGAAAATAAATTTTTTCCATGCTGACCTGACAGCTCGACCCCAGCCAGGGGCTCTGCCCTTGGACCCTGCTATGGGCTGTCGCCCCTAGACCCCATTGCCAGGGTCGCTGCCCCTGACCCCCGTTAGCTAAGGGTTTCACTAACATAGAAGTATGATAAACTTAGAGTTGGTTATTTACACTTAAAATCATTACACAGTTAGTCATGCACAACTAAGGAAGGGTGTTATCGTTAACTCATAGAAGAACAGGACACACACATGTGAGTTTCTAACCCCATTTCCTTGTTACGTTTTCGGGGTTGTGTGCATACTCGATGTGATTAGTTAATACACTTACCTTAAGTGTTAAGTGTATGATAAGTGACCTTTTTATGAATGATGTATGAATGATATATGATTAATATAGGAAATATTAAGACTATGTATGAGTATATAAATATAAAGGTAAAGAAAGTAATGTATGGTTGTATGGTAAGAGGGTGGCAGACCCTAATAATATATGTGAAGGAGGGTGACAGGCCATAATAATATCTGTGAAGAAGGGTGGCAGACGCTAATAATATACGTGAGGTTATAGGGCGAAAGACTCTTTAAAACGATAAGTATGTATGTAAAGTAATATATAATATATAAGTATAAAGGAATGTAAGTATGAAAGTAAGAATGATTGTGTATACTTATGAATGTACAAAAGAAAGTAAAGCAAGTTAAGTATGTAGTATATGAATGTATTGTATGTTGTCTGATTAACTAGAACTCGCTCAGCGTAGCTGGCTGCTAGTATGCACGCAAGTGAATAGGCTAAGGCCGCTCGCTTGAATGAAGACACATGGCATTGGACTGAAGATACTAGCATCTTGAGAAGAATGTTGTGATATTTTTAAAATGACTTTTTAAATTATGTTTCAAGACAAAAGTATAGTTGTTGAGACTATTTGAATGGTTTTGTAATATATGGTTAATGTTTTTACATTACGCGAAAAGTTTTTATTCACTCCGATATTTAGAACTGTGTTTATGAGTAAATTCTATGCCAAAGTAGGGCACCGGGACCGGGGCCTTACACCAATTAACCATTATAATAGGTTTTATCGAGACTTGGATACTAGGTTTCCCATCACCCAATTTCAAGACTACAAAGAATGGATAATAGCATAAGCACTTACTTGATTATGTGAAATGAACTCAAACGATCTCTTATGCTTTGATCTTGATCGACCAAACAAGATTTGTGTATGCGTATGTTTTTGTTGAGAGAAATGAAATGATGTATGTGTGTGTGATCTAGGTTTCAGCCAAGAAAAAGAAGAGAAGGAAATAAATGCAAGCCAAGGGTCATCTAACCAACTTTAAAATTAATTTAGCCATAAACCAAAAGTTGAGATATTAAATGTGTAGCATTTCGAATTTTTCATATTCGTATTCATATACGTTTACCCGACTCGGAATACAATTATGACATTTTGTATTAATAAAAACTTCTATTTTTTTGGTATTTAACTTGGTTTAACTTATTTTCTATTTTCTTAACTTTCAAACTTGTCAAACAACCCTTGGAAACTCTTGAAATCACTCAAAATGGTTAAAAACGCATTTTTGGAACTTCAGGGACTAAAACTGCCAAAAATCAACATTTGGTAGAAATCCACCCTCAACGATACGCGATGGGTTTCCCTAAACCCCATAGCGTATCTCTACCAACGTTAGATCATCAAATTGTTATTTTTTGTTTCCTTCTTGTTAAATCTTTCCTTAAACGACCTCAATTCACGAGAATTGAGGTCCAAGATCATTAACATGCTATTGTATCATGTCCACATTCATTTCTTGTTGATTACAGCGAAATCTTGAAGTCAATAGACCCGATTTATGTCATCAATAGTTTATTTTCTTTCTTAATCGAGTTGGTTACTAAACTAATAAGTTTTACCTCTGCATACTTAACCCAAACACCTTATCAAACCCTAACCTATTGTATTAAACCGCCCACCTCTTAATCCCATGAAATTCCCCTCTCCATAATTAAGGACGTAATAGTCAAATCCTTTGACTATTCGATTACCCTATCTTCCAGTCAAGATTAGCGTTTGGGCCAGAAGACTTTTGTGTTCATCTTTGATTTTTGAGTGTACAGGTAAGTACCCAACTCCCGATTCGATGCTCAGTTTCGAAACAGTACCAACACGCTTAAATATTAAAAGCCCTCATATCTTGAGTTCTAAATATCTGTTTGACACGATTCTAGCGGCTAAATTTTTGATTATATTAATATTATCTACTATAGTAAGAATTTTTGGTTGTGTTTGGATCAACAACTATTTTATTATGTCTAGATCGCTTTGATTGCTAAGGTGAGTTAATCACTTCCCCATTTTCCATCTTTCTCTTTAGGGGCAGTATGCATACCAAAACTCATTTGTTTACATCAAATCTCAATTTAAATCTCAAATCATGTAATGCTTATGGTGTTGTATGCAAATTGACTGTTATATGCAATGTGTATTGATTGATTATTTTATCGCACTTGGAGAGGTCCATCACTGTTTATCTCATTAAGTATGATCATACACCATCTAAGTAGCCAAAGCCTGATTCACATGGAAATGGTCAAACGACACCTACTTGTTACATCGATGTATTATTCACACTAACGCATATGGATTGTTTGTTTATTATTAGTATATATCAAATTGGTGGTTATCTCACTCAACATATTGTCGACAAAAATATATATGTTTTTACGCATATTTCAAGTGCTATATTGGGTGATTAATAGTTGACGAAGACATTTAGTTATCGAACTTTAGGTTAAAATAAAAATTGTATTGTTTTGTTTTGTTTTTATTCTTGTATTGTAATTTCTTTGGATGATGCGTGTATTTGATTTGAATTTAGATAAAGTAATGCTAGATATTGTCATCAATTATTGTATGATAGTGTCTTGTGAGTCGTGAACCAACAGTTATGTAACATCCTACTTTTGATAATAATAAATAAAAAAAGTTTGTTTACTTAATGGTGTGTTATTATTTAATTAAGTTAAATAAAAGTAATAGAGTGTGGGATTGAACAATTAAATATAGAATAAAGGATGACGATAGGTCTTAAGTCCATGGGCTTAGGGATAATTAAACACCCTTAAACCTCTCTAAAACTCTAAATCCCATTTCCACCTTTGCCTCCACATACTCAAAAGAAACACACAAACACATTCCTTCATCCCGGATCCAGATCCAAGAAAGAAAAAGGGTGATTTGCAGCTGATTTTTGTAGACAAACAAGAAACACTTCTAGATCCACGTGTTGGTCGAGATCTGAACCAAACCGGAACCCAAAAGGGTACGTTCTTGACATAAAGGTTAGATTTTAGGTGTTAGTTTGTCTTAAGATTTGGTACTAAGGCAAATCGGACCTTGTCGTCTGAGAAAAATGTACACTTTGTACTGAACAACTTGTTTGGATGAGCCAGGATGAACTAGCGACGTTCGGACCGAGTTAAAGTAAGAAAATGTAGGTGTTATGGCCCAAAACTCGTTTCATCAGTAAACGGGCATAACATGATGTTAGAAAGTGATTAGAATGGATAGGCATGAGAAACCAGATTCGAATCGAGTTCTTGAGAAATTCGATTCGTTTGGAGAAAAAACGAATCGAATCAAAATGAAATGAATCGAAATGAAACGAATCGAATTGAAATATAACGAATCGAAATGAAACGAAATGAAAACGAATATAATCGACTTTTTAAACGAATTGAATCATACCGAAAACTCGATTCAATTAAAATGAAAATTCGATTCGATTAGAATGAAAACTCGATTCAATTAGAATGAAAACTCGACTCAAATAAAACTCGATTAGTTTGAACTTTTGTTTTTGATGAATTTTAGTAAAGACTTATTAATGAAACTCCAGCCAGGGGCGCTGCCTTGGACCCTGCTAGGGGCAACTACCAGCGGCGCTGCCCCCGGACCCGTGTTCGTTAGGGGTTTCACTTACTTAGAATATGATCTTTTTAGGGGTAGTTAATTGATACTTATAATTATTACAAGTTTAGCCTTGCACAACTAAGGAGGGGTATTACAGTTAACTCAGAAAGAAACACGAGTCATGTGAGTTTATAGCCCCATTTTCTCTATCATGTTTTTCGGGGCTGTGTGCATACCCCTATGTGCTTAGTTAATACACTTACCTAAATTGGTAAGTGTATACTATATGAATGTCTATGAATGTCAATTGAATGATACAAAAAGGGTTGAGAGTATGCATGTAGATGTATATGAATATATATAAATATATAAAACTAAATGTATGCGCGGTTGTATGGTAAAGAAGGTATGGTTGAATGGTTAACAGGTTGCAGATCCTAATAATAAATGCGAAGAATAAAGGGTTGCAGACCCTAATAATATATGCAAATGTTATAGGGCAAAGACTCTTTAAAACATAAAATGATTATGTACGTACTAATTAATGAAAGTAAGTTAAAAGAATGAAAGTATAAAAGTATGAATGCATGTCATATGTATCTTCGGATGCAAATATGTAATTATGTGTATGCAATGTATGTTGCCTGATAACTAGAACTCACTCAACGTAGCTGACTTTTAGTCTGCACACAGGTAAATAAGCTATGACAGCTAGCTTGAGGGAGATACATGACATTGGACTGAAGAGGTTGACATCTTAAAAAGAATGTTATGATGTTATATTTTATTATGTTTTTATTTTGCAAGACAAGTTCGAATGATGTTAAGATAAGATTTTGGAATGTTATGTAATATATGATTGACTTTTTATATTTCGCGAAAAGAGATTCACTATGATATTTAGAACTGTGTTTATGAATAAATCCATTGTCCAATATAGGGCATTAGGAACGGGGCCTAACAAGTTTGCGCCCCAACATTCTGCCGTATGTTGGGATGTGACAAAATGAGTTTTTTCAATTACACTTTATTTAACTTATATTATTTGTATTTTAATATAGATGTAACACATAGAGCAAATAAGGTTCACAAACAAACGTACAACACCTTATACATTTAAATGTATCTTCTTATTAATATTAGTAACTTGTTCATCATATTATATCGCCAACGTTCGCGCACAGACTCATGTGTATGCTCACTTGACACTTACGTGACATGCATGTGTTTCTTAACTGAGTTAACAGTGATAACGATGTTTAGTTAACGAAGTTAACTTGAAAATGTCGGGTGTTACATCCATCCGCCTTTCGCTCGTACGTAACCACTTGAAAAAGTTGTCATTTACAATTTATATCGGTCCATTTTAACATTATAGATTCCTTTGCCCGGTAGTCATCCACTTTGCCCAATAATTCGTAAAAAGTTCAATAACTTTTTTTCCAATATATGCCCAACTTTTAATAATTAGCTAAAAAAAAGTTAGGAAAAAATTAGTACTAAAAATTTAATATTACTATTAAAAGAAAAATATAATAAAAGAAAACAAATAATATTAGACACCTACCAGCTTCATTATTTCGGAGACAACGAACCACACCCGTGTAAGTAACTAACACTCGGGTTGCGCCCACGGTATAACATTCTTTTTTTGAGGAGGGTCGTTCGCGTCTTTCTTCTTGTGTGATCCTGAACGGCTGCATTTCTTCTTAGCGGCCCGGGTTGTGCCATTGGATCTTGTTGTGTCTTTGGAATCGTTTCATTTTCGAAAATAAAACGGTTGGTTATAATAAACCGGTGGGTAGTTGGGCGCCCCCCTAACATTTGAAAGTAGTTCCATGTCTTTTTATCAAAGTGAAGACCGACCGGTTGGTTTGGGGTTAATTGAGTCGGTTGAGTGGTGTTCGGGATTCGATTTGAAGAGTCAGTTTGTTGGTTTGAAAATTAACATAAACCAAACCTTGATGATTGAATGGATGCATATTTGTTGTTTTTTTTAATGTTTGGAAAGAATTTTTATAGAAATCGAGATAGAGGAGAATGAAATAGGGTTGTGTTTAAAAACTAAGACATGGTTATGTTTAAATAAGTATTTGGTTAAAATAATACTTATTTTAGAGTAGCGGGCATGTGAAGAGGAGACCGACAACAGCGCTAGTTAGAGTAGTGGAAGCCTTCATTGTGGAAGGAAAGAGGAGTAGAGGCGGACCTAAATTGACTTGGGATGAGAGAATTAGACATGACTTGACAGAGTTGCACCTCTCTGAGGACATGGTCCAGGATAGAGATTCGTGGAGATGTAGGATTAAGGTTAGCGACTTCTAGGGGAAGGCACCTAGTTAGCTTAGCTTTCTATTGAGGGTCTAGTTGGCTAGTCTTGATCCTTGTTGTTTATGAATATTTTTTTGTTTTGATGTTGCTTTTTGTTTCTTATGCCCTTTTCTTAGTAGGTTACAGATTCCTTGCTTTTTTGGTAGTTTGTTATCTATGTATTGCTAAGTGTCTTTTGCTTGTAGGATGTATGTTTACTATGATTACCTGTATGTAGCTTTATGAGCCGGGTTCTCTCTGGAAGCAGCCTCTCTATTCTCTCGGATAGAGGAAAGACTTGCCTACATCCCACCCTCCCCTGACCCTACCGATAGCGTGCTATACGGTGGAATATACAGGGCTAGATTGATTGATTGATTGGTTAAAATAATAAATTGATTTTTTATAATAGAGCCGTTGTCTACGTCTAGTGTAGAAGAATGTGCCAAAACACCCGCTGTATATACAGGAGCCAAGCCAGAATGCACTGAAAACGAGAGGGGCGATGTTCACGCATTTTTGTCTCAGAAACAAGCCATTATGTGTGGTCCAAAAAACGAATCATAAATATTAAACTGAGAAAAGTATAGAATAAAACTATAATAAATAAATTGAATAGCAAAGTATAAAAAAAACTTACCATTTATAGTCTCAGTGGCTAAAATAGCAACAAAAATCAATTGTAAGGGAATAATTCGTTATAAGTTTGTAATTTGGATTGAATGAACTATTGGAGAAAACACATTTGCCAAAATAACAAATTTATAGTTTAAAAAAATCTACTGCTCTTTCATAAGGTTTGTTTGTAATGGAATGAAGAGACCATGAAATGGGAGAAAGAATGGAGTGAATAAAAGAATGAAATGAATCATTATTATTTCTTGTATTATTTAGTTAATATGTGAGAAAAATATGAATTATTATTTTATATGGTGCTTATTAATCACAAAAAAAAATATAGGAATGGAATTATTAATACTATAGAATAATTATAAAGTTTGATGCCGCTGGCCATCTATTGGTCCAAGTGGCACAACACCATTGGTCACATCAACTTTTATGTTTTTTTTATTGTTTTAGTTTTGATATCGTAACGAACTTAAACGAAATCGACCAAATTCAAGTCGACTTACCGCTATAAAATCCAGGACCGACAATGCTCGGGTTTTACCAACGCCCATGTTTTACCAAATCACCGCTGCAACTTTCGACACTCACAACACTCTCTTTTTACCAACGTCGGGGTTTCATTGATTTTTTCTTCAGTCTAGGTACCATAGCGAACGTATCCAAACCTTACCGAATTCGCGTCGACTTACCGCCGCAACGCGTGGCACCAACAATGTTCGGGTTTTACCAACTCACCAGCACAACACCCGGGACTGCTATACTCGGATTTTATCGACCGAATAACGTCATTTTAAATATTTAGATTTTTATATGTTAATTTGTCAAATACATATATATTTTGAATTTTAACGATTGAGTTTTACCAACGTTGGTTATACTATAAATAAAACTGACTTAATTTGCATCGACTTGCCATCGTAACGCTCGGGTTTTCCAACACATTGGTTTTACCGACTCACCCCCGCGCAATTGGGGACCGCGATGCTTGTGTTTTACCGAACGAATAAAAGTCGTTTTAAATACTTTGTTATTTATATATTAATTTGAAGATTTTGTTTTTGTTTTTTTTTTGTTTTAACGATTGGATTTAATCTATGTTGTTTATACCATAATAAACGTAACCGACACTGATCGAATTCATTTTAAATTGTCATAGTAACGGTCGAGTTTTACCAACCAACTTCCCCGGCGCAACACGTCGTGTATAATTCTAGTTATTATATAGTATAAAATACAACTTTGGTGCTACAAGAGCCTCTATTGGGCCACTTAGTGGCTGTCGACATTTTTTATGTTTAGTTATCGTAGAGTAAAGAACATGACGTAAATCGACCGACCGAATGTCAAGTTTATTCATGTAGTTTGATTAATATAAAAAACATGATGCAAGCCGACCAAATTTGTGTAGCCTCACTACATTTTGTTTTATTCAAGTACTATAAGACGTAGCAAAAACCGACTGAAATAAATATTTGTTTTTATTTTAGTTTGATACCGTAACAAACATGATGGAGACCGTCCGAATTTGCGTTGAAACGATGCCTGAACACAAGAAATTGATAACATTCGAGTTTTCCCAATGCCCAATTTTTACCTGTGACACTCGTCAATTTCAGGTTAACTCCATTAATCCTAATTCCGTTAATTCAAACTTAAGATCACACGAACTGTAACGCATATCTCATTACATTTAAACTAGGGTTTAAATGACGCATGAAAATCACTACACAAGTAGTCTTTCGGAATTTCACCGAAACACCCACGAGTCGACTCAAACCGTTGGTGAACAAACGACAAATATCAAAACAATAAGTATTTCATAATTATGTGTTACTTGATATTTATATATAGAACACAAAAATTTAAGAAGCAAAAGTCTATTGTTTTATACTAGAAATTGATTTTACTAGAAGTTAAGGGGGCTAGGTGTAACAAATTAATAATATAATCAAATTATTACACAAACCTAATCCCTTACCCCCTGTACGATCGTTCCCCCCCCCCCCCTCCCTCTCTTCCTCTTGGCAGCCCTTGAGCTACACACACATACAATCTCTTTTCAAGCTTGTTTTGAAGGATTCAAGGTGCTAGATAGGTAATTAACATCTCCTTTAATCATTCCATGTGTTTAATTAGGCCATTGAAGGTGTTAATCAAAACCCTAAATCTTGAAAGTGATGATTTAAGATGAGTTAGGGTTTAATTATGTGTTTGTTGATGATTGCTAGTGAATTGATAACTAGTTATGTTGTTATTGTTGTTAATTACATGTTTCTTGAAATTGAACATTGAAGTAAAACCCTAATTGTGTGTGTAAAGTGAAATTGAGATGCATGGTTGGTGAATTATGCATCTAGAGGGTTGTATGTATGAGTTATAGTTCATAGGTTAATGGTATGTTGAGTTTTGATGAAAACTGATGCTGGACTGATTATTGAATTCGTGTTTAAATGGCTGTAACTCGATGTTAGTTACATGTTCTGAAGTGATTTTTGATTCTATTATGTAGTAGGTCGAGTCTAGTTTCTAAAGAGTCCAAATTTGTAATTTTTGGACTTGTAAAAGTTAGTTTTTATTATTTTACATATCTGTTGTGCAAGTCTGATTCGGGAAGCCTGCTGCTAAGCTGTTTTGCTACTAAGATATGTCATAACCGATAAAATCAAATGGGTTGGTTCCACTTCTTGAAGTTAATATTTTGAGTTAGGAATCTAACGCAATTGGTCTTGCATTAATTGGATTTGTCATTTAACGGGAATAACAAATAGCATTCTGTTGTGCATGATAATGAATGTTGTGTGTTTGCTGTGATGTTTTGATCATTGTGATAAAACCGTATATGATAAAAATATAATAAAAATATTTTTAGAAACCTAACTCACTTTTTCTTCTGTGATGATTTTTGGTGATTAATTTGACATGTTGGGATTTATTAAATAGAGTAATCTTGTCGAGTGAAAATCTGTCTGGAAAATTTAGCTGCTGAAGTACTTGGATTAACATGAAAAGTGTATAACCGATTGATGGTTGTTATGTTTTTGACCAAATTGTCCTTGTGGGGGATATTTTCTAGTAATGAACGATGTTAATACTTGACACTTAAGTAATTGTTCACATGTGTAACTTATCACCAATGTGTTTGTCGAGTCGCACTTATTTCACAAACGAAACACGAAACGCATCTCATACATAAGTTGTATGTGTCGAGTCTAGGGACTCACTCGTAGTATAAATACTTAGAAAATCTCATTTTTTAGAGCATTAGTGAGGATTTTTCTATGACGCACACCTTTCTCAGATCTTTTTGGTTATCTTCGCAAACAGTGAGTTTCACGTCCCCTTTTTACTCATTTTAAACGCTTTTATTTGGCGGAGATAACATACTCCAACACTGTAGATTTTGTTAGTTTTTATATATCACTTGTAAGGTTAAGTGGCAAACAAACTAACCAAAGTCCTTCATAACATCGAACCGGTTAATATTTGGATAATAGCTAGTAACTGTTGAGTAGTACTACTGGGTTTGACAAACCCCACCCAACTCTAAACTCGACTGTAGGTCGAGTGGGTGTAATCTTGGCTAACACATTACCATGGTTGTGGTTGACATGGTGGCAAGGCAATTGATAAACAGTCAGCTTCGGTGTCGAACACTTAGTAATACATGCTTGATAGGTTAGCTACCTATTGATATATAATTGACTTAACACTATATGGTAACGCAAAACGTAAACTCAAACGCAAACGTTTTATTTATTTAAACTTGTGAACTCACCAACCCTGTGTTGACACTTTTAGTATGTTATTCTCAGGTAGCCGAGGCGGGCGCGCGGTATAGGAACATGCATTCGCTAAACACCATCGCTTGAAAACTTCTTTTAATTTTTATCTTAATAACTTGGGTTTTTAAGTCGTCCTGTGTGGCGCAAACTTTTTGGTTTACAATTAACGCTTTCGCATTTTATTTAAGACTTAATGTCTTGTTGGTTTGAAAACTTTAAACATGGTGTTTGATTATAAATAATGATTCCGATCCTGTTAGTTCACACATTCTGACGGTAAAACTCCGTTAGTGGATTTTGAGGGTGTGACAGATTGGTATAAGAGCCATTGGTTATAGCGAACTAGAATTGCATGCATACTAGACTATAACCACAACGACCCATTAGTTATAATTATACGCACTACATATATAAATATATATATATATATATATATTATATTTAGTCATTCGTTTTCTTTATCTCTTTACCTCATTCACTCATACGCGCGTAACCCACACACGACTTATCCTGTAAGGATGTCGATGCCATCATCATCATCATCATCCGACCCGGTGTCTCATGCCCCTGGAAAGGAACCACGACTACCCAACTCATCACCACCCCGAGTAGTCCCGGCACTAGCAGACCCTGCACCGAAAAGACATCGCCCATCTGGAGACGTGTACGAGGACAACGGTAACTGAAGTTGGTACCCAAGCTTGATCGAGCGGTTTGTCTATCGTGAGCAAGTTCCCACACTACCTCTCCCGGACTATCCTATATCCTTCAACACGCTACCACCCATAACCGAACCAATGGAGCGCGCCTTCGCAGCCCTCGCTTCATGTGTGGAGCGTGAGGTTGATAATATGCACTCGACTCGGGAAAATGTCAGAGAATTGAAAGAGACGTGATTTGATGCTAGAGAGAGAATTTCCTACCTAACTGAAGCTATGAAGGAAGTTCAGGATGCTCATGTTCAGCAAGTGAAGATAATGAAAAAGATGCAAGCAGAGATGATAGACTTGCAGAATGAAGTTAGAGACGCGAGAGTCCATGCAGTAGTAGCTCTAGCTCGTTGCGAGACACTAGAGGAACGAATTGCTCCGAACGCAGCAGAAGCTGGATTCTGTACTTTCAAGAACTACCTAGACTGCAAGCCCAATTCGTTTAAGGGCACAGAGGGAGCCATACGTTTCCTGCGTTGGCCCGAGAAGGCAGAGTCAGCCTTTGAGATGTGTAACTGTCCACCATCCAGCAGGGTCAAGTTTGCTGCTGGAACACTGCAAGATTTCCGCCCTTACCTGGTGGAACTCTAATGTGCAAATTCTTGGGTTGGAATTGGAAAATGCTATGAACTGGGAGGAGTTCAAGAACATGATGCGAGAAGAGTATTGTCCTAGAGAGGAAATCTCGAAGCTGGAATCGGAATTTTGGGCGTTAAAGATGGTGGGTTCTGAGATTGAAGCCTACACCACCCGTTCTGATGAGCTAGCGGTGATGTGCCCGCGGATGGTAGATCCGCCAAGTAAGAGAATCGAGATGTATATCAATAGTTTGGTACCCCAGATTCAGGGTATGGTGACGTCTTCTAAACCAACCACTAATCAGCAAGCGATCTGAATAGCCCACAAGCTAACAGATCAAATAGTGGCACAAGGTGCGTTACCACCTAGAGGTTCCACTTCTAAAACCCACGACAAATCAAGCAATGACAACAACAACAACAACAACTCTAGGAATGGAAAGAGGAAGTTTGACAACACCAGGTCCTCATCATCGAACCCTCCACAGCAACAAGACCACCGTAGACCCGAACTCACTCGGAACTTCAATAACCAGGGTTCCAACAACAACGGTGGCAGACAGGGTTTGAGTGGCTATGCTGGAAAGTACCTGAAGTGCAACAAGTGCAACTATCACCATGCTGGCCCATGCGACCGTAGCAAGTGTTTGCGATTCTGTAAATTGGGTCATCAGGCCGAGGACTATAGGAGAGACCTAGCGGCTAAGGGTGCTCCTAAACAGCCTACAACGACGAAAGGGTGCTTTGAGTGTGGTCAAGAGGGTC
This sequence comes from Bidens hawaiensis, assembly GCF_021521415.1. Lineage (NCBI taxonomy): Eukaryota > Viridiplantae > Streptophyta > Magnoliopsida > Asterales > Asteraceae > Bidens > Bidens hawaiensis. Next base: position 213,166 of record NW_027495287.1, on the reverse strand, counting down.
ACTTCAGGAAGGATTGTCCCTGTGAACGACTGTTTTGCTTCTGTTTTGTTTGACACTGGAGCTGATAGGAGTTTGTATCGAAAGCCTTTAGTAAACTCTTAGACTTAACTCCAACCCCATTAGATGCTAAGTTTCCTGTTGAATTAGCCGACGGTAAGTCTATAGAAACAACTCATGTACTAGCGGGATGTAAGTTGAAACTGTCGGGTCATACCTTCGATATCGACCTCATACCCTTTACGCTTGGTAGTTTCGACGTCGTTGTCGGCATGGACTGGCTATTCGAGAATAGAGCTGAGATTATATGTCACGACAAAGTAGTCCATATCACTACCTCTTCCGACGAAATCATTTTGATACAGGGCTAGAAGAGCGGCATGACTACAAGCGTCATCACCCTCATGAAGGCACAGAAATATTTACGAAAGGGTCATCTTGATTTTAGCTCATATTGTCGAGAAACCGGTGAAGGAGAAGCGAATCGAAGACATACCGATTGTGCGAGATTTTCCGAAAGTCTTCCCGGAGGATTTGCCTGGACTCCCACCTATTCGACAAGTCGAGTTCCAAATTGATTTAGCCCCCGTTGCTGCACCCATAGCACGAGCCCCGTATCGGCTCGCACCGGCGGAGCTTTAGGAGTTGTCCACTCAACTACAAGACTTGTTGGATAAAGGTTTCATCCAACCTAGTTCATCACCATGGGGAGCCCCTGTCTTATTTGTTCGAAAGAAGAACATGACTTTGCGCATGTGCATTGACTATCGGGAGCTGAACAAGGTGACGGTCAAGAACCGTTATCCCCTACCCCGAATTGATGATATGTTCGACCAGCTTCAAGGATTGAGTTACTACTCGAAGATCGATCTGCGATCTAGTTACTATCAATTAAGAGTGCGCGAAGAAGACATTTCAAAGAAGGCAATTAGAACTCGGTACAGTCACTATGAGTTTTCGGTTATGCCTTTTGGCTTAACCGATGCACCAGCCGTATTTATGGATCTCATGAACAGAGTATGCAAGGCGTACCTCGACAAGTTTGTGATTGTTTTCATTGATGATATCCTCGTCTACTCCAAGAACATGACCAACCATGAAGAACACCTAAGGTTAATTCTGGAATTACTAAAGAAGGAACAACTGTACGCTAAACTCTTGAAATGCGAATTTTGGCTTCGCGAGGTTCACTTCTTAGGACATGTGATCAATAAGAATGGTATCCCTGTCGATCCAGGCAAGGTAGAGGCCATCAAAAACTGGGAAGCACCTAAGACTCCGACTGAGGTGCGACAATTCCTAGGACTGGCTGGCTACTACCGACGTTTCATCGAGGGATTTTCAAAGATTGCTCAACCTCTCACCACACTGACACACAAGGGTATTAAGTACAATTGGGGGTGACGCGCAGGAATCTGCCTTCCAACTGTTGAAAACAAAATTCTGTAGCGCCCCTATCCTAGCCCTGCCCGAGGGAACGGAAAACTTTGAAGTGCACTGTGATGCATCGATACAGGGTCTCGGTTGCGTGTTAATGCAACTCGAGAAGGTTATAGCCTATGCCTCTCGACAACTACGGATCCACGAGAAGAACTACACGACCCATGACCTGGAACTCCGAGCTGTGGTGTTTGCTCTTAAGATATGGAGGCATTACTTGTACGGTACCAAGTTTACCATTTTCACCGACCACATGAGTCTCCAACATATCTACGATCAAAAGGAGTTGAACATGAGACAGCGTTGTTGGGTCGAGCTACTTAAGGATTATAACTGTGTCATCAAGTACCACCCGGGCAAGGCCAATGTACTGGCCGATGCTCTCAACAGAAAAGAAACCGATAAACCTAGACCAGTGCGAGCATTACAACTCACGATTCACGCCAACTTACCTAATCAGATTCGTGATGCTCAACTCGAAGCGTTGAAAGACGATAACCTCCCATCAGAACTCATGTGGGGCATGGACAGGCAGCTTGAAACCAAATCGGACGGGGTCCGATATTTTGAAAACCGGATTTGGGTCCCTCGATACGGAGAGTTGAGAACTCTAGTGATGGACGAAGCACACAAGTCCGATATTCTATTCACCCTGGCTCAGATAACATGTACCATGACCTAAAGGCACTTTTACTGGTGGCACGCATGAAAGCCGACATTTCCACCTACGTGAGCAAATGTTTGACTTGTGCAAGAGTCAAAGTGGAATACCAGAAACCATCTGGTCTGCTACAGCAACCGGAACTTCCAATGTGGAAATGGGAACAAATTTCCATGGATTTCATCACGGGATTACCCAAAACGCCGACGGGATGCGATACCATCTGGGTGATCGTTGACCGGTTGACTAAGTCTGCACATTTCTTAGCAATCAAGGAATCAGACAAAATGGAAAGACTGACTCGCATCTACATGAAAGAAGTAGTGTCTAGACACGGAGTGCCTGTCTCAATCATATCTGATCGAGATTCTCGTTTCACTTCGCACTTCTGGAAGTCACTACAGAGCGCACTAGGCACCCGCCTCGATATGAGCACATCATACCATCCTCAAACGGATGGGCAAAGTGAACGCACCATTCAGACTTTGGAAGACATGTTGCGTGCATGCGTGTTGGATTTCGGAAAAAGTTGGGAACCTCACTTGCCCTTGGTAGAGTTTTCGTATAATAACAGCTACCACACAAGCATTAAATCAGCGCCGTTTGAAGCATTGTACGGACGGAAGTGTCGATCACCTCTTTGCTGGGCAGAAGTGGGTGATAGCCAAATCACTGGTCCAAAACTAGTACTTGAAACCTCTGAAAAGATTGTCTAAATCCGAAACCGCATGGCAGTAGCACGAGATCGCCAAAAGAGTTACGCCGACAAGCACCGAAAACCTCTGGAATTCCAAGTGAATGACCAAGTTTTACTCAAAGTCTCACCTTGGAAAGGTGTAGTTCGCTTTGGAAAATGAAACAAACTCAACCCATGATACGTTGGCCCATACCGGATAACGGAACGCGTTGGTCCAGTAGCATACCGATTGGATTTACCAACAGAACTCAGTGGCGTACATAACGTTTTCCATGTATCCAACTTGAAGAAATGCCTTTCTGACGAAACCCAAGCAGTTCCTATGGGCGAGTTGCAAGTTGATGAACAGCTACGCTTCATCGAAGAACTAGTCGAAGTTTTGGATTGGGAAACCAAAACACTCAAGCACATTAAAATTCCCATCGTTAAAGTTCGTTGGAACTCGATACGTGGACCAGAGTTCACATAGGAACGCGAGGATCAAATGATGAAAAAGTATCCTCACCTTTTTGAAGGGTTGACCAAACACCGAAAACCGCGAAAGTCGACAAACCTTCAGAAATCACCGGAGGTATGAATTAAATTTCGGGACGAAATTTCTTTCTACTAGGGGATGATATGACAAACTGAAAAGTTTTGCCCTTTTCAGACACCCATCGCGACTTGACTCAAATTTTCAGGACGAAAATTCTTTCAACATGGGAATGATGTGACACTCGTCAATTTCAGGTTAAATCCGTTGATCCTAACTCCGTTAATTCAAACTTAAGATCACACGAACTGTAACGCATATCTCATTACATTTAAACTAGGGTTTAAATGACGCATGACAATCATTACACAAGTAGTCTTTCGGCATTTCACCGAAACACCCACGAGTCGACTCAAACCGTTGGTGAACAAACGACAAATATCAAAACAATAAGTATTTCATAATTATGTGTTAATCTATGTGTTACTTGATATTTATATATAGAACACAAAAATTTAAGAAGCAAAAGTCTATTGTTTTATACTAGAAATTGATTTACTAGAAGTTAAGGGGGCTAGGTGTAACAAATTAATAATATAATCAACTTATTACACAAACCCTAATCCCTTACCCCCCGTACGATCGTTTCCCCCCTCCCTCTCTTTCTCTTGGCAGCCGTGAGCTACACATACACATACAATCTCTTTTCAAGCTTGTTTTGAAGGATTCAAGGTGCTAGATAGGTAATTAACATCTCCTTTAATCATTCCATGTGTTTAATTAGGCCATTGAAGGTGTTAATCAAAACCCTAAATCTTGAAATTGATGATTTAGGATGAGTTAGGGTTTAATTATGTGTTTGCTGATGATTGCTAGTGAATTGATAACTAGTTATGTTGTTATTGATTGTTAATTACATGTTTCTTGAAATTGAACTTTGAAGTAAAACCCTAATTGTGTGTGTAAAGTGAAATTGAGATGCATGTTAATACTTGACACTTAAGTACTTGTTCACATGTGTAACTTATCACCAACGTGTTTGTCGAGTCGCACTTATTTTCACAAACGAAACACGAAACGCATCTCATACATAAGTTGTATGTGTCGAGTCTAGGGACTCACTCGTAGCATAAATACTTAGAAAATCTCATTTTTGTTTTGGAGCACTAGAGAGGATTTTTCTGTGACGCACACCTTTCTCGGATCTTTTTGGTTATCTTCGCAAACAGTAAGTTTCACGTCCCCTTTTTACTCTTTTTAAACGTTTTTATTTGGGGGAGATAACATACTCCAACGCTGTAGATTTTTTTAGTTTTTATATATCACTTGTAAGGCTAAGTGGCAAACAAACCAACCAAAGTCCTTCATAACATCGAACCGATTAATATTTGGATAATAGCGAGTCACTGTTGAGTAGTACTACTGGGTTTGACAAACCCCTACCCAACTCTAAACTCGACTGTAGGTCGAGTGGGTGTAATCTTGGCTAATACATTACCATGGTCGTGGTTGACATGGTGGCAAGACAATTGATAAACAGTCAGCTTCGGTGTCGAACACTTAGTAATACATGCTTGATAGGTTAGCTACCTATTGATATATAATTGACTTAACACTATCTGGTAACGCAAAACGTAAACGTAAACGCAAACGCTTTATTTATTTAAACTTGTGAACTCACCAACCCTGTGTTGACACTTTTAGTATGTTATTCTCAGGTAGCCGAGGCGGGCGCGCGGTATAGGAACATGCATTCGCTAAACACCATCGCTTGAAAACTTCTTTTAATTTTTATCTTAATAACTTGGGGTTTTAAGTCGTCCTGTGTGGCGCAAACTTTTTGGTTTACAATTTACGCTTTCGCATTTTATTTAAGATTTAATGTCTTGTTGGTTTGAAAACTTTAAACATGGTGTTTGATTATAAATAATGATTCCGATCCTGTTAGTTCACACCTTCTGACGGTAAAACTCCGTTAGTGGATTTTGAGGGTGTGACAGATTGGTATAAGAGCCATTGGTTATAGCGAACTAGAATTGCATGCATACTAGACTATAACCACAACGACCCATTAGTTATAATTATACGCACTACATATATAAATATATATATATATATATATATTATATTTAGTCATTCGTTTTCTTTATCTCTTTACCTCATTCACTCATACGCGCGTAACCCATACACGACTTATCCTGTAAGGATGTCGATGCCATCATCATCATCATCCGACCCGGTGTCTCATGCCCCTGGAAAGGAATCACGGCTACCCAACTCATCACCACCCCGAGTAGTCCCGGCACTAGCAGACCCTGCACCGAAAAGATATCGCCCATCTGGAGACGTGTACGAGGACAACGGTAACTGAAGTTGGTACCCAAGTTTGATCGAGTGGTTTGTCTATCGTGAGCAAGTTCCCACACTACCTCTCCCGGACTATCCTATATCCTTCAACACGCTACCACCCATAACCGAACCAATGGAGCGCGCCTTCGCAGCCCTCGCTTCATGTGTGGAGCGTGAGGTTGATAATATGCACTCGACTCGGGAAAATGTCAGAGAATTGAAAGAGACGTGATTTGATGCTAGAGAGAGAATTTCCTACCTAACTGAAGCTATGAAGGAAGTTCAGGATGCTCATGTTCAGCAAGTGAAGATAATGAAAAAGATGCAAGCAGAGATGATAGACTTGCAGAATGAAGTTAGAGACGCGAGAGTCCATGCAGTAGTAGCTCTAGCTCGTTGCGAGACACTAGAGGAACGAATTGCTCCGAACGCAGCAGAAGCTGGATTCTGTACTTTCAAGAACTAGAGGAACCTTTTTTTCATTTTCCACGCATTGAATTATTCAATTTCTCGTATAATTCGTGTATAACAAACGCTTTTGTGTGAATGTTTTATACTTTTTAAGAATTAATGAGTTGTAACTTAAAAGAATTCTAAGGAATTACGCCAATGATATAAATTATTATTTTTATGTAAACAAGAATCGTGAAGAGATCTTATAATTTTGTTGTGTAGCACTTAATTAAGCTTTTAAATCAACGATTGTATGTTTAACACGTATCGATTGTGTTTGTTTGTATATACCTTCCGTACAATGGGAAATGACAACCGCATGACCAATAAGAAACTGCCTTCCAAAAATAAATTATATCACTAAACTATTTGCAACATCTGGATTTTTCAAAAGATGCAAATTTGCAGTATGCTCATATAAGAACTTATTATCTTATATATCTATACCTGTATTAGAATATACTAGTATTAGAACTCGAATGTATGAGAAGCTCAAAAGAAATACAATTAAAATATATAAATTAATTGATTAAATTAAAAAAAAATCTTATATTATATTAAATTAAATAATTTAATAAGTTCAAATTATATTTTCTAATGGAATAAGTATACGAATACGTGTGCACTCTCATACAATTTTCTTCATAATCATGAAAAAGATGTACCTAATGATTTTATAAGTTGTAATTATATTATTTAATGAAATAGCGAATTCGAACAAAAGATGATAAGATGATTCATTATAAATGACATAAAAAAGGAGCATCATATAAAATTAGTATGACTAATACATGCTTTTGTATTACATATTTAAAAGATATGAATGAGAACTTCAAGTGTCAACTAAGGTTGAATAAACATGTGATTATAAATTTGTTATTCATTCATAACTTATTCTTGTTTTTATACTCTTAGACTTGTAATTCATTAATTTTTAACACATTCATCTCATACGTTGAAAAGTATTTATAAATTGATTTAATAAAAAAGGTAGATGTGTTTTCGTTAAAAATATAAATATTTTTATTATACCAACATAAATACCTGCATATTTTAAGCACTGTAATTTAGGTAATTAGCTATTTGATTAAATGACAGATTTATATGTTTTGATTACAGTGACATAAATACGTTATCATTACAAATATGACAATAGTTTGAGCGAGTTCTTGTTTTATCTTCAGACCTATAATTATCGTTAATTAATTTTTATCATATTCATCCGTACACTGAAAAGTGTTTATCAATTGATTTAATAAACAAAAGGTAGATACGTTTTTATTAAATATAAAAATATTTTTATTATACCGACATAAATACTCGCATATTTTTAAACACAATAACTTAGGTAATTAGTTATTTGATTAAATGATGAATTGATATTTTTGATTACAATAACAAATATAAGTTTTCATTAAAAATAAGACAATATTTTCAGCAGGAAATTTTGGTCAATGATGATTCTTCAAATGATATGTGTTCTCAATTATTTTACTTTATTAAAATTGAAGTTTTCGTTAAAATAAGACAATATTTTGATCGGTAAATTTTGGCCAATGATAAATCTTTAAGTGCCATGTGTTATCAGTTATTTTACTTTTAAAATTGGTAGATTAACCTTGAATTTTAAACATTTTTGTTTAGAAAAGAAACCACATTTCATACTAAAAATAATTATAACATGTATTTTTATTATATTTTAAAACTATAATCATGTATTTTACTTGTGTTTTTCTTTTTCCTTTTCGTTTAGAGTTTTTCTTGTTTTTTTAATTTTCCACTAGGGCTCTAGGAAGTTTTTTTAAAAAATTATATTTAACTTAGTATTTTCTGCAGGGTTTCAAATAAATTACGGGAAAAGTTTTTTGACGTTAAGTTTCAACGTGCATAGCTGATCGCTGCCACAACGAACCGAGCATGTGTAGATATTGTTTTGATAATATTATGATTTTATTTTTGGGTTTGTATTTCGATTGCCATTGCGTATTCATGTATCATACCGGTACCATAACAAACTACACCGATACCAACCTAATCACCGTCGTGTCCCCTGCTGCAACATGCGGGTTTTATAACACTATTTTAATTTAAATAATATCTTTAACGGATAATTATACAACATGAATTAATAACACAAATATTGATGACCTAATATTGCAAACAACTACTAGTTTGAAACCCGCGTGTTGCGGGGGGAGACCCGTACATGTAGAGGAAAAAATTTGTTGGTCGTTAATTAAAAACCTAAGTTTTCGGTTGGTATCAACTGGGCTCGTTACAACAATAGTACAATCAATACTTGACTATTCGGCCAAACCCACAATCCCGTCTTGGTAAACGGGCTGTGTTCGTGTCACCACTCGAATATTCATTTTATGTACGGATTTCTTGTCGTCTTAACACAAATTTCGCATTTGTGTCATGTTCAACCCACCAACCTAACATAAATGATCTTTGTACTCTTGTAAAGTAATTGTACGAGTATGCATAGGATAAAAGCCGTAAAGAACAGTAGCCAATTTGGATATATTTTTAGAAGAAAATAGTTCATCTCTCTGTTTGATATAGAATGTGAACATGCATGAAAAATTGGACAACAAACCATTGAACAAATTGCACATCGCACGATGCCACGAGGTCGATACATGAATAAAAATAACCAAACTGTGAAGGTACATTCTACATTGGAAACAAAGGATGTATGAAAGTTTAACTAAGATCAATTCTTCTACAATTATACCTCTAAAACCGATATTAGAGCTTTCTTTGATACAATCAAACCTCGTCTTATAACTCCAAACCAACACAGTACCCTGCACAAACTGAAATCAAATGATTGTTCAAAACTCCCTTCTTGATCGCTAATTGTCCTAATAAGCCTAGCTAACAACGCAAGATACTCGAAAAAACACATAACTATCCAAAACAAAACATATAATTGTTAATTGTTTTTGAACGACCAACAAACATAGAATGCCTAGGTACTCCGTATGGGGTGACCCAATAACAAAAAACCACTGTCAGCTTGCCCAACCTAGCCGTAAGGAGCCCTTAAACGCATTTAAATTATCTCCCGTTCCGGGGAAAACCCACCTGCTCGAAGGCCCACTGGTGGAAAATCCCGGACACCCTCAGGATAGACTTGGATATCATAAAGATCCCAATCTCCATGACCTTCTAAAATGTTGTAAATGAGAATTGAATTTGAGTCTCTATTGAGAAACCCATGCTCCTCACCTCTACAAAACATTGGAATGGACCAAATTGTTAATTACCAAAAAGAAAACACATAATTGTCACTAAAAAGAAATACATTGAATACACCAATCGTAAAAGAAAATATGATTAATCAGAATTCATCATCACAATTAACAAAGATTATAGCAAATCCGATATTAAAAACTATACTGATAACCAATTAACCATTAACAAATCATAATCGAAGTTATGGATCAATTAAAGAAAACCCTAGCACATGGACGCAGGCGACCTTTTTTTTGGAACGACCAACTAAGTAAAGCTGGGTACTCCGCACGCGACCTCATTGGCTAAAGGTAGCCCGAGCCGGCCACGAGTCCGAACAGACGAAGCCCCTAGCGGTCCACCTATTCATGGATTCCTCGGATAAAACCCGACCCCATGCCCCCCAAACGGCACGACGAGGAGCCGGTAAAACCGGGTGAGATCAGGACTCGAATCCTGGCAAGCCAGAGTCATCCCTTATATTTCCCAGGTAAATTGGTGATAATGAGGTTTGAACACCCTACCGCTCACTAGTAAAATGAGTGCTCTACAATTGAGCCATATCTAATTAATGAGAGGCAGACGACCTAACCGGCGATGAAAGAGAAAGTCTAGAGAACAGGGAGGCGTTTGAGACTATACATGTGGAAAGGAATACGCCGGTGGGTTTAGCAATATATATTTTTTTTATTTTGAATTAAAATATATAGAGTATCCATGCGGAGAAAATTTTACACCCAGATCAACCAATCAAAAGTGGTACAAATTTTGGTGCACAATTTACAAACTTAAATATACAACAAATATAATTTCAATGAAAACAACAAATTAAAATATAAAGACTAAGGTAAATGGATACTCTATATGGTATGTTCATATTTCTTTTATGCATTTTCATAACCTAATCATGACGCAATTGGTCACTGACATGCTTAGAGGTGAAAGTTTTCTAATAAATTATAAAAAATGGCTAACATGCAATTTAATTTAATAAACAACACAAATTATAAATTGAATTTCTTTATTGGTTGTTGCTACAACAATTATAAGACCAATGATAGTGAATAGACTGGTTATGCTAACAGGCTTCAAGAGTTCCGGTCAACCTAACGCAGGTCGTCGTGTCCCTCTACGTTTGCAAAACGTAGAGAGAGGTTCACTAGTTTAGTTGTTATTTTGTTATTGTTCACTAAGGATTGAAGACCGAGATTTTAGAGCCGGTTTTTGGATGTAAGTTCTTAGTGAAGCTATGATGTTTTTGGAGTAAGAAAGAAGCAAGCAAAGCGCAACTTCTCAAGGAAGAAGAGAAAATCAGAGAATGTAAGTTAAACTCCCAGATCTGGTGTGCTTGGCCTGACTGAGTTACATTCCTTTTATAGAGAAAGGAATATAAGGCTTTTGTCCGATGGGTAAACTAGTGAATCCCTTGTTTGTGGTAAAGGGCTGACCCTTTTATACGCGGGAGGTTATTGACCTGCGGTTAATAATATACTTTCTGAGCATATACCCTTTTTTACGGCTGAAAGATAATGTAAACAGTGATGTGAAGCGTTACTATTATGTGCTTTTACTGTTCACGTACTTGTTCTCCTTAATTGGGCGCTAAACGAACCTTTTAACCTTCTAACCTTTTTAGCGTTAATGTGTGAAAGTCATTTTATTGGGCTTTGGGCTACCCCAGTCATCAGCCCCCCAAGTCAGAGGTTTTTGGGAAGTAGGCTCAAAGGCGTCTGACTTTTACACACATTTTTTTTATTGCTTAAAGGCTTCGAGGCTTTGAACGGTTTGCTTGTTTTTTTGAATTTTTGACAAGACAGTTGAAGTGATTGATTGGGTGGTTTCTGCAAGTAACAGTTCCCAATAACTGCTTATTAATATCAACAACTGCTCATTTCCTTTATTTTTTCTTTTAAATTTCCTTATTATTCTCCGAACATATTTATCAAGTTTCCTTCGATCCTTTGCCCAGGTTAGTTCAAATCTTTCCCTTTTCTTTCAAAATTATGGGTGCCCGTAAGGATTTATCGGTGACCTTTTCTCGTTTAACCCAAGAGGAAGTTGAGTCGTTTTGCCTCGATTGGGGTATAGGCTTAGAGTTTAAACCAGTGGCTCCAGCTGTTGATGCTTCGATCGATCGTTGTCCGGCCGGGTCGATTGCTCTTTATTGTCGCCATTTCGAGTTCTCTAACCTTCGTCACCCTTTTTCGTTAGTTGTTTTGAATGTGTTAGAGTATTATCTTATATCCTTTGGTCAGGTTCACCTGTTTGGGCTTGCTAGGGTTTTGCATTTTGAAGTTCTATGTAGGGCTTTAGGGTTTGATCCGTCGCTGTTGTGTTTTCGGCGTTTCTTCCGTCTAGCGAAGAACGACGATTGGTATACCTTTGGGACCACTCAGGTTGACACTTGCCTAATCTCTTCCACGGTTACGTTCCTTGGTACCTGGAAGGATCGGTTTTTCTTTGTTTCCGATTCTATTGTTCCTTTTAAACTTGTTTGGAGACAGCCCAAGGCTGTTTTGAATGAGCCGGAGCCCTCTGATTCAGAGTTGGGCGATCTGTTTTTGAAGTCTATTAGGAAGTGTCCGTCACGACATCGTCCCTTTCTCGAACATCTTTTCGTTTTGTTAGGACTTAGCAACTTGTGGGATAAGCCTAATCGTGATTCCATGCTTATAAGAAATGATAAGGGTATGCATTTGCTTATCTTGCATTGTTTTGTTTCCAGCATATGCTTATTGACAACTTTCCTTTGTTTTTTTAGCCATATCTGCCTTGGATTTTGTGAAGAGTGATGACACTTCTGATGTTGTGTTTGGAGATTCTGCGGCTATCGTTGGTGAGAATGTTGTTGTTCGAGGGGTGGAGCATAGGTTATAAGGTTCCGGTTATGTGGGTGTTCCGAATGTAAAAGGTTTCACCAAGTCCGCTGCTTCCAAGGTTTCCACTCGCCGTTCCAATCGGCGTTTGTTGAAGTCCTCTGGTCCATTATCTTCACATGAGCCTGTGGATGTTAGTGATGATGTTCAGATTGCTGTGGATCAGGGTCCGAGTGTTGAGGCAGAGAAAGAGCAAGGTTTGGTTGTGGCTAAGAAGAAGAAATCAGTTGGTAAAAAGGTTGCAACATCCACTATTCAAGGGTTGGTTGGAGGCGAGGTTTATGTTTCTGACTGGAATGTTAAGGTTGGTGATAGCTTTAAGGACCCGGAGGTTTGTTCTGAAGTTTTGGCTAACTTTGCCCCCCCTGGAGTTCGTAATACCATATCTGAGATGGAGGGTGATGCCATGCTTTCAAGGTTGATTCTTAGATCTTGCAACCTTTATGCCCTTTTAGCTGAGGGCGTCACTCGCTTTCGGAAAGGGATGCAAGAGTATGAGGAATGCTCCTAGAAAAAGGAAAGGATGAAGTCTTCCATGGCAGTGAAGAAGAAGGATGTTGATGGTTTTTCGAAGAAGGATGAGGATTGGGTGAAGAAGATTGATGAACTTTCCCGTAATCATGAGGTTGAGATTGCAGAGTTGAAGTAGAAGATGGAAGCTGATAGAGTTCAGCTGGAAGCCGATAGGGAAGCTGGAGGTTCAGAAGAAAACCTTCGCTATGGAGAAGGATGGTTTGAAGGCTTCAGTCACCCAAGCTACCAATGATAACCGATGGCTAGTCGAGCATGGGTTTCATCAAGTTGTGACTTACCTACTTCAATCATCCGAATTTAACTCCGTGTTGGGTGGTGTTTACACGAAGTTACTGAAGTATGGAAAACACTTGGGCTTAGTTGCTGGTTTCAAACTTCATGAGTCTGGTCAAACCTTGAAGCAATCACCTATGTTCAACTCTGGAGCTTTCAAGCTTTTTTCGGATTCTGTTCATGCAGTGGAGAGGCTTACTTACCCCTACGTGGGTGAAGTTTCATCTTGTTTTGGTAAACCCATTTCCGTTTTGTGGGGTTTAAAACCAGCTAGGCTTGATGAGAAGATTTGTTCTGAGGTGCTTGAGTCTTTATCCAATAAACGTTCTCGCTCTGGTGATAGTGACGAGACTTTGTCCGGAGATACTGACGGGTCTCATGCGGCCACTCTCGAAGGTTCAGCTGTTGGTGGTGACTTGAAGGCGAGGAAATCCAAGAAAGGCAAGAGTGGTGGTGCTAGTACTTCAAAGCATGTTTCTGATGTTTGAACAATTAATTCGTAGCTATCTTAGCACTTTTAAACAATGTGATGTATTTTGAACAATCTAGGTTTAGCATGGAACCCTTAAGGTTTCTGCTTCATGGTTCTTGTTGGCCTTGTTGGCCGTTTAAACACTTTTATGGGAATCCTTGTAAATTTCCTTGTTTAGCCTGGATGGCTATTATGGATAATGCTTGTTATGGCCTTTAAATGCCTTTGTATGAATCATAGTATTTGGTGTTTTGTATTTTGTTGCTTGTCTTGTTTGTTTGATGTGGTTTTTTTTAACTAATTTTCCGTAAGAAGTTTTAGTGCTGCAGTCACTTTAGCTTCAAGGCTTCATTAGGTAAAAAGCACATGTTATCTATCCTTTATATTATTACATAATGTATATTTGTTTCGTAAACATTTTTCAAAGCTTAAGGAACGAATTGATGTAGGCTGTTCAGACCCGTCTATGAGACAAGTTTTGTTTGAAAAATTTTCTAAGTCTCATGGAGTTGGATTGATATAGGAACTCACCCCTTATATAGGTTCATTTAACCCTTGAACCAATTGAGCGATGTGGCCTGGGAGCTCATCCCCTTACATGGCCCTTGCCATGGAGTTTCTTGCTAGGTTCTCAACCTGATTATAGGATAGTAAAGACAAGTTATGATAAAGACTTCATCATTCATTCAAGAGGTTTCTGTTTACAAAAAGGAGAGTTGTACATCTCTTGAAATACATTTTAAGTTCTTGACTAGGCATGGAACCTTTTAAGGGTTTGCCGTTCCAGTGTCTTGGAAGCTTTTTGCCTTATGCGTCGGCCAGTTTATAGGATCCACCCTTGTGAGATTCAAGGATTGTATATGGTCCTTCCCACTTTGGGCCAAGTTTTCCTTGGTTTTCTTTCTTGCTGGCCTCGTTGTTTCGGAGTACAAGATCTCCTGGCCTGAAACGTTCATGTTTCACTCTTGCATTGTAATAAGCTTCCATTTTTTGCTTGTACTTAGCCTCTTGTACTACGACTTGGTCTCGGATTTCCTCAAGGAGTTGCAAATTCAACATGGTCTCATTGTTGCTTGATTCGGGATCCATGTTGAGTGTTCTTTGAGTCACAACTCCGACTTCTGCTGGGATTACAGCTTCTGATCCGAACACTAAGCTGTAAGGTGTTCGTTTGTGACTTGTTTTTTCGGTTTGCCCATAGAACATTTGGGAGTTCTTCAAGCCAATTGTTGTTATGTCTTCCCAGCCTTGCTTTTATTCCTTCCACAATGGTTCTGTTTGTTCTTTCAACTTGGCCATTGGATTATAGGTATGCAACTGAGCTGAACACTTGGGTGATTTTGAATTCCTTGCACCATGTGCTAAAAGGCTTCTCAGCAAATTGTTTTCCCATTATCAGTGACCAACACTCCTGGCAGCCAATAGCGACAAATGATGCTTTCCCATACAAAGTCGATGACTTTTTTGCTTGTTATTTTTGCAAGTGGTTTGACTTCAGGCCACTTGGTGAAGTAGTCAACGGCTACTAACAAAAGTTTTACCCCACCCTTGGCTGGTGGGAATGGACCAACGATATCCATTCCCCACTTGTGGAATGGCCAAGCCGAGGAGATGGGAACTAGATCGTGTTTAGGGATTTTGGGAACCGGTGCATGAATTTGACAATCTTCACATCTCTTAAGTTGTTCTGTTGCATCTCGATGCATCGTGGGCCAGAAGTATCCGAGGCTCATCAATTTTGCAACCACCATTCTTTGCCCAAAATGAGCTCCACATATCCCCTCGTGAACCTCTTTGATCAGATATTTGTTTAGGGCCCACACATCTTAGTAGTGGGGAAAGGTAAGCTTTTTTATAAAGGGTTTCTCCTTGGAACACATACTTTCGGGACTTGATTCGAACCCTTTCAGCCTCTGTCTGGTCCAACGGTAACTCACCATTTTTGAGGAACTTTTCTATGGGAGTCATCCAATTGGGACCTTCTTCAGTGATTACATCTTGAACCTCCAATTCTTGAATTGAAGGAGTTTTCAACACTTCTACCAATACTTTCTTGGTGAGGTGTGCAAATGTGAGGGATGCCAGTTTGCTCAGGGCATCGGCTCTTTTTGTTTTGTGATCTTGGGACTTGTTTGATGGTGCATTCTTGAAACATGTTCATCAATTCCTTTGCCTTATCACGATACTTCTTCATGTTGGGCTCTTTTGCTACATAGCTATCATTGACTTGACTTGAAACAAGCAACGAGTCTGTGAAGACTTGTAGCTTTTGGATCTTCATCTCTTTGGCAATCTTCAGACCAGCGATCAATGCATCATATTCAGCTTCGTTGTTGATGGTCTAAAATTCAAGTCAGAGAGCATATGCAAATTCTAACCCTTCGGGGTTGATTAAAATAAGCCCATCTCCTGACCATTCAATGCTGGAAGCTCCGTCGGTAAAAAGCTTCCAGGATTCAGGGTCAGAAGGTTCAGTTGCAGTTGTATGTATTTTAGGGATGACTTGCTTCGGGATTTCTACAATGAAATCCGCCAAAACTTGGGATTTGACAGCTTTTCTTGGGACATAGGTGATCTTATGTTCACCTAGCTCCACAGTCCATTTGGCCAATCGACCTGAGTTTTCTGGTTTTTCAAGCACACTCTTGATGGGTTGGTCAGTGACCATTTGTATAGGGTGTGCTTGAAAGTACCTTCAAAGCCTTCTGACAGTTTGAATTAAGCCAGAGCAAGTTTTTCCAAAGGAGGATATTTGATCTATGCCAGTTTTAACGTTTTACTAAAGAAATAAACGAGTACCTGAACTTTGTTTCGCTTGATGGATAGGACCGCGCTTAATGCTTCTTCAGCTATTGAGAGATAGACAGAGATTAGTTCTCCTGTTTCGGGGGCTGCAATAGCTGGAAGTGAAGCTAACTGTTGCTTCATTTGATTGAAGGCTTCTTCCGCTTCTTCCGTCCACCTGAAGTCTTTTTTATTGGTGCAACCGTTTAGTGTTTTGAAGAAGGGTAGGGATTTCTCAGCGAGCTTGGAGGTGAAACGTTTCAAGGCTGCAAGCCTTCCATTCAGGCTTTCCACTTCTTTTTTTCTTTGTATAGATTTAGTTTCAAGAACAGCCCTCACTTTGTTGGGACTGGCTTTTATGCTTTGTTTCCCCACGATGTGTCCCAAAAACTTGCCTTCTTCGAACCCGAATAAACATTTTCCGGGATTGAGTTTCATGTTGATCTTCCTTAGGTTTTGGAAGGTTTCTTGTACATCATCGAGAATTTTATTCTTGGTCTTGCTTTTGATTACCAGATCATCGACATAAGCTTCCAGGTTTTTGCTAATTTGGCTGGAAAATGCTTTGTCAATCAAACATTGATAGGTTGCTCCGGCATTTCGTAGGCCAAAAGGCATATTTTGATAACAAAAAATACCCTTGTCCGTGTGGAATGCAGTTTTTTCTTCATCTTCCACTTTCATGAGAATTTGATGATAACCCTTGTAAGCGTCGAGAAAACACTTAAAAGGATGGCTAGTTAAAGAGTCAACTTTGAGGTCCATCTTAGGTAAGGGATAGCAATCCTTCGGGCATGCTTTGTTCAATTCTTTGAAGTCGATGCACATCCTCCAACACTTGTCAGACTTTCGAACCATGACTGGATTAGCCACCCAAGATTGGTATTTGACCTCACGTAGGATCCCAGCTAGGACAAGCTTTTCAACCTCTTGGCATGCTGCCAAGCTTCGTTCAGGAGCTAGGCTCCGTTTCTTTTGGACACAGGCTTGACATCAGGGGGTATTTTTAGCTCATGTTCTGCAATGCTTCGAGGGATGCCCGTCATGTCTTCCAGGCACCAAGCAAAGACATCACTATAGTGTATCAGTAGCTTTCCAAGGTGTGAGAGAGTTTCTTTGGAAAGGCTTGTGTTTACCCGTACCTTTTGTTCAGGATACGTGGGGTTTATGATCAAGCCTTGTTTCTCGTCTTCATTTTTTGAACTTTTCCCTTCAACCGTGTAAACCTCTTTGGTAGGTTGAAGGGTTGCAATTCCCCTGTCGGTGGGAAACTTTAGGGCACCTTGACCAACCGAGACAGCCATGTTAAACGCACATTGTCCTGGCCTTCCTAGGATTACATCATAGTTGGAAGGTATGTTGATAACCACAAAAGTGAGTGGTTTGGTTTTCTTCATCTTACCTTCACTAAAATAGACATCAAGGGTTAGTTGGCCCAAAGGCTTCAAGGGTATATTGACGATACCTTTTATAAATGACCCGGAGGGTTGAAGCCTTGGGCGTTCTTCCTTACTTAGTCGGTTGAAGAACATTTCATACATGATCTCTGTGGCCGCCCCTGTGCCAATGTAGGCTTTGCTTGTTTTGAGTGTTTCCACGTCACTTCTACCATCAAAGGGTTTGAGAGTAAGTCACCTTGAGGTGGTGGGAAGCAGACGCATTGAAGCTCCCAGGCCTCCAAGCATTGTCGTTTGTGGGGAACACCTTGGTCTATATTCACCGTATTCACTTCTTTGCTTTTTCTTTTGGCCATCTTGTCTTTGACCCCTTTCACCAAATGGGCCAATTCTCCAGACTTAACAGCTTCCTCAATTCTTCTCTTAAGTTGAAACAATCGTTTATGTGGTGACCTTTTTCTTCGTGGAACTCACAAACTGGGTGGAGCTTTCATTTTTCTTGCTTTTAGGAAAGGGTCGAGGAGGTCGGAAGCTATGTTTCACATCTTCGGTGGCAAGGATTTCCTATGGGGTTTTAGTTAGATCTGTGAAGTTCACAGTCTTTTCCCTGCTTGGAAGGTTCCGACCTTCTGGCCTTCGTTGATCTGAGCTCCTTGGATGTCTATCATAGGGACTGAAGTTCCCTCTCTTTCGGTTGGGGCTGTTGCCTCGCCAAATAGGAGTTCTTTTTCTTTGTTCTTTGAAATCAACGGACTCTTCTCCTCTGATATGAGCCTCAGCTCGTTTGAGAGCTTCTTCAAGGGTTTTTGCCTGGATATGAGCCTCAACTCGTTTGAGAGCTTCTTCAAGGGTTTTTGGCAGGCACTTGTTAAAGTCCCTTGTAAGGTATTTGGAGGTGATGGCGTTCATGAAGCCTGCCACCCTCATTTTTTCGTCGGCCCCCACATATGTCAACCCTTCCTTCTTATATCTTTCGATGAATTCTCGAAAGTTTTCATCATCTTTTTATTTGTCTGAAAAATTACCGTGGCATCCTTGACGTACCTCCTTTGTTGTGAAAATTTGGCCAAGAATCCTTTGCTCAGATCGTCAATGCTTCGAACGCTTTGGGTAGGAAGGTCGTTGAACCATATCCTGGCTGATCCGACAAGTGTTTGCATGAACATTAAACAACATTCTGCGTGGGACCATTTTTCAATCCTGGCAGCACCAGTAAAGATCTGGAGGTGGTCTTCGGGATCCTCGGTCCCATCATAGGTTTTTATATGGGATGGAATCTTGATGTTCATTTGAATGTCAAAATCGGCGATTTTTTGAGAGAAACAAGATAGGTTACCGGGCTTGTAGGGCTTTGCAAGGTCTTCTTCTAGCCTTGTAGCGAGATTATGACTTGTTGTTCCTTGGTGAGTGCTCAGCGCTTGGTTGATGAGCTGGGCCCAAGGAAAATGTGCCATCATTTGAGGCATGAGGTTAAAACCTTGAAGGCTTTCAGTAGTTGCTACTGTTTGGTTTGTTCCCATGGGGGTGCTCATTGATGCACTCCGAGCCAAGGGCAAGACAGACATGGCCTGCTCCCATGTAGTGGCCGTAGGAGGAGGAACACTTGAAGCTGGTGACTGCCATATTTGTTCAAGAGTGGTTTCATGCCCAAGGGGTTGTAAAGTGAACAAAGGGAAGGCCGTTGGGCTTGGCCTCCCATAGGTATAAGGAGTTGGGTTAAAAGGTTGGCAGGATATGCTTGGGCCAACTTCCAAATGAGAAGCAGCTGGTCCTGAGCTGGTCAAAGGGGAAGGCGGACGTCCGAGTGATAGTGAGGCTTCCGGATCGTTATAATCCAGCCTTAACCGTATCCCTTTTTCTCTTTCTTGGCTCACGTGTTGGTTAAGAAGAGATCTTAGTTGTAAGAAATGTTGTGATACCCCTTCCGGTGTCAAGTCGACTCGCTCCGAGATGTTTGAGGTTCCTATGTGAGGAGAAGGAACTCCAGATCGTGAAGGGGTTGGAGTTCGGAAAGGTGAAAACTCGAGGAACAAAGGTCCTGTCAGAGTACTTCCCGGAGTGGAAAGAGGCGTGGTCGCAGCCGGAGTTTGCTGGCTAGTATTTGGCATCGCTGTTCTTTACACTTGGTTAACTTCTTTGTGAGATTCAGTTTCCGACATGATGATTTTAATGAAGATGGAGCTACACTACTGGTCTTTAAGATAAAGTAAGTGACGTAGCCCCACGGTGGGCGCCAACTTGTTGCTACAACAATTATAAGACCAATGATAGTGAATAGACTGGTTAGGCTAACTGACTTCAAGGGTTCCGGTTAACCTAACGCAGGTCGTCGTGTCCCTCTACGTTTGCAAAACGTAGAGAGAGGTTCACTAGTTTAGGTGTTATTTTGTTATTGTTCACTAAGGATCCAAGACCGAGATGTTAGAGCCGGTTTTTGGATGTAAGTTTTTAGTGAAGCTATGTGTTTTTGGAGTAAGAAAGAAGCAAGCAAAGTGCAAGTTCTCAAGGAAAAAGAGAAGATCAGAGAGTGTAAGTTAAACTCCCGGATCTGGTGTGCTTGGCCTGATTGAATTACATTCCTTTTATAGAGAAAGGATTGTAAGGCTTTTGTCCAATGGGTAAACTAGTGAATCCCTTGTTTGTGGTAGAGGGCTGACCCTTTTATGCGCGGGAGGTTATTGAGCTGCGGCTAATAATATACTTTCTGAGCATATCCCTTTTTTTACGGCTGAGAGATAATGTAAACAGTGATGTGACGCGTTATTGTTACGTGCTTTTACTGTTCACGTACTTGTTCTTCTTAATTGGGCGGTAAACGAACCTTTTAACCTTATAACCTTTTTAGTGTTAATGTGTGAAAGTCATTTTATTGGGCTTTGGGCTACCCCCGTCATCATTGGCCTAAACAAAAAGAACCACTGTGTGTGGGTCAGGAAAAAGGTCTCAATCACCATCACAAGCTATTGCGACCACCACAATCTTTGTTTCTCTCCCATCTTAATGCTTAGTTGATTCGTAATCACTTTTGCGAATGAAATTGATGATGGCTAGTAGTAGGTTGACCATCATTTTCGCTGAACCAACACTAGCCATTTCCATTTCAAACCCATCATCTCCATCTTCTCCCACCCATTAGTCCGGCTTCACCCTCCCATGAACTATTTTATGTTGGCTAAGTATACGATGCTGTGTTAGGGACTGCTTATTTTATGTTACTTATAACTTATTAATTTTTGGAAAAGTTAAAAGATGTTTGGTATTGTGACTTATTGTAATGGGATAAGTTAATAAGTCACAATATTATGACTTATTAACTAACTTTTGAAAAAAAAATTTATAATGAGGTAAAATAAGAATCCCAAAAGATCCACTTAATTTGGCAACTTGGTTGTGTGGATTGGGTCTAGTAATCAACCTTTTTTCCTCAAATCTTCTTCCTAGATTCACCATCGGTCTAAGGTTTCATGCACCCATTCATAGCAATATCAAATACTACTACACAAAGTTGTAGGTTATGGTGAATTTAACTGAACATGACTTTAATTTAGGGTTTCAGTTTGGGGAGGATTAATGAGGAGTTAAGAGAGAATGTTAAAGATGGTTGACTGGGGGGGGGGATCCTTTTACCCTTGACTTGGTCTTACATGAAACGATTAGCAATTAATACCCAACTGAATACTTGGTTAACCGTTAAATATAAGAGACGTTGGAGGCAGCTACAGTCGGTTAATGATGAGGATATGCAATCCGTAAAAGTCCCAAGATCCTCACCAGGGCATATAATCCTTGCTATTGCTAGTTGTAACTCATGTAGCTATATATTGAAGTTATCTTGATCGTATAAGAAACGAACACACACCCATACACACTCACTTGTAACTAGAACAACGATCATAGCATTTCCACACTTGTATTCAACAATTAATACTTAATAATATTTGAGGCGGTGGGATATTTTTCCCTTCCCGAGGTTTTTGTCGGAGGATCAAGGGTTTTTACTCGCTACATCGATGTGTCTTTTTCATTAATTACTTACTTATTGTTTCTGTTACACACTCAAGCATCCTACCTCACAATCAAAGTTTGGTTACTTGATTATCCTTGTATAATTTTTGACCAAAAACAATTTAGCACCCATCATGGGGGAAAGTGGTGCTTTACACGTTCGAATCCATAGTTTTATGACCAATCACTATCTTTTCATCATCACCAATGGCATCTCAGTCGAAGCAATCATCGTCACCAAACAAATCAACTCATCCTACAACTCAATCTTCAAGTGCGGGTTTGGGCAATTCTCTTCCATTGATGCCACCACATCTAAGAAGACCGGATAACTCCACAAAGAATACATCTACTAGTCTTCCTTACCCGCTGTTTGCTCGAATTGAGGATCCTATCATGATTTCAAATAATGATATCCTTTCATTGTTCAATCACATTAGAAAGCAAATGGCAGAGCAACACCATATCCGTTTTGGTAAAAAAATTACTGAAGTAATAATTGAACAAATTCGTTAAGTGAGGTAGAGTGTTCTTCAATAATATGGTAAGTAAATGCGGTAAAAGTAGAAGTGAACACAACGATATAGCAAGGAAAAGCATAGGATCTTGGTGAGGATCTTCGGTAAAAACCTCGGGAGGGGAAAACTATCCCCTGCATCAATTTATCAACAAGGAAAAAGTGATTATAGCTCGAGAGCAAATGTTGATCAAAGCTAGAAGTTACAGAGTGTTTAGAGTGTGTGAGATGTGTCTCTAACGATCAACATCGCCTCATTATATAGAAATGTAAAATAACTATATTTCCTAAAAATCGGGGAATCCTAGCCACCATAACCGTTTGAAGACTTATTATCTTTTCCATGTGCAATTCAACTGGTTCTTCTAGCTTTCTGTTGAGAATTAGTCATCTAGCCATTGTAGGCCGTTATAGCTTTGAGTAACCTGCAAGCATAAATAAGTATAATATATGGTTGGTTTAGGATCCTGCAACTAGCTAGGAATCCAAATTGCCAGAATACTCATCGGGGTCACGTTCGAGATAAAATGACCCGTAACAACTATCCACAAATTATTACAACTGTCATCCATCTGTTATCAACTGTTATATTTTTCCTAATTAATGGAAATTTTAAATTTTAATGGATGAAGTAAAACAATAAGACTTGGCTGAAATCCCTAAGCTCCTTGACCACCATAACTTTAATCTTAGTATTAATCCCTATAATTACTCCGAGTTCCCACATATCTTCTCATCATATTTCGAATCCAGGTAATGTTTTTATATCCTTTGATGGATGAAGTAAAACGATAAGACTTGGCTCAAATCCCTAAGCTCCTTAACCACCACAACTTTAATCTTGATATTATTCCCTATAATTACTCCGAGTTCCCACATATCTTCTCATCATATTTCGAATCCAGGTAATGTTCTTATATCTTTTTCTAGGGTTTTCTCCATTCTTCTTTGGTTTTATCTACCATGGCCAAAAAGAGATCAAGAGCTTCCGTATCCAACAGTGAAACTTCCCACCCCTACTTTGTTTGTCAGCAAATCTTAGTCAATCCTGATTTCGAAGTTTGCAACTTTTCCGATCTCGACATGTCATACAGTTAGTCCGACAATGCTTTCCTCACTGGAGCTAAATTTCTTCCCTTCGATACAAACATTTGCTCCGATTGCATCTCCAAAAATGGGTTGGTTTCATGGCTTACCCATTCACCCTTAGCTTAACTTACCCCTTTCCTGACTTTATTGCCCGTTTCTTTGAGGTCACCGGTATCAGCTATATCCAAGCTATGCGAATGTTGTGAAGGATTCTGTTTATGCTTAACAAGATCATTACAACCAACAATATTGACCTGAAAATATCCGATTTAGCCACCATTTAAAATTTGAAAACCCATGGCTCCAGTCGATTTGTCTTTCAGTTGATGTCTGGTCAACTTCCTCTGATTTTAAGTACTAAAATAAACGATGGGGCAATGGTATATGAGGTTCTTTTTTGTCCAAAGGGATTCTATCCCCGGAGGCGAAAAACTTCGTTACCGATGCGTTAAGAAGAGTAGGAAACATATTTAGGATTTAAATAACAATAAAATAATAAAATTGATACTTATCTTTCTTTGTCTTATGATTCTTAACGAAGTTCATAGATCTTGTAATTCCCACAACTGGTGCGTTGAAGTGAATTCATGAGATTTTGAGGATTCATGAGGTGGATCGTTCTTTCCAGCAAGAAGTTTTACTTTCTTCGGATTCCAAACACTCAACGACCGAAAATATGTCAGGCAAGACACATATCCCTAACCACTTCGCATTTAGGAACCTTCTTTACTTCGGAATCCTGATCCATGTTGCAACAGGCCAAGGCATGGGATTGGATGACCTCGAGAGCATAATCATGAAGATGGAACATGCCATTGTTGAAATCTCCAAGCCACTTCCTTTAGCTTCCCGAACTAGGGCATCTACTTCAAGGAAGAGGAAGGATAGCGAGGGTTCTGGATCTGCTATTGAGTTACTTCGAGAACGTCTAATTGCTCATTCTCCTGGTAAGGATCCTATGATATCTTTCTCAAAAAAAGTATTCGTTGTATTAATCATACCTCTTTGTTGAAAGGTCTCCATCAATTGACCAAGATCTACTAGGCCGCTCTTCTGGATGTTGAGGTGTAGAATTTAAAGGTGGATGATATCAACAAGATAGCTGAGGCCAAGCCCCTCTACATTGAGAACAAGGCCAAGGAATTTGATTGGCTGAAGCAGGATCATGCTGACCTCAAGGCTGCCCATGCTAAAGAGCTAAATGACTTCAAGACTCATCTCAAGATGTTTGCTGCTCATTCTATCTTTTGTGCTAGGATCAAGTTGACGGAGGAAGCTAGGAAGCCTAACTTTGATATGTCTTCCTAGGATCTTAAAGGTTTGAAGGTCAGAGAAGCAGGGCTCAGGGTTGATATAGGCTTGACTCCCGAAGTGGATAATGCTGAGCCATACAAGGTTGCTGAAGATAAGGCTGGAGATGCTGAGATCAAGACTGGTGATGGAGAAAAGGTTGTCTAAGCTGGGATGGCTGCAGGTTTCATGGAGGGGAAATGAAGGATATCAAAGACAAGGCTCGATCCCCTCCTTGTCTGGTGGTTTTTATTTTTTGGTATTCGATAAGATTGTAGAAAAAATTACTTTTTTTTTGTTTTGTGGTGATGTCTTTTGAACAATTTATATTAATGCTGTTTAGAACTATAGATTATCCAGGTGGAGGGATCTTGAGTTTCAGGACGAAGTCTTTGATTATCGGTTTTTAGGAAAACTTTTGATAATCTTCATGGAGGCATCTTGAGTTCAGGACGAAGTCAGGAATGTCCTATCGCTTAATGTGATGATAATTTTTAGCCTTACTTATGTTTGTTTCGTTTTCTATCAGAAAGATGTTGATAAAAACATTAGTTGAACCATACTTAGTCAGATTGAGTAAAAACACATGTTTGGAAATAATTTTTCACAACATACTTAGGAAAGTAAACAAGTGAACAAACCTATTTGGACAAGATAGGCTTTGGATTTTTAGGTATTAGGAGTCGTTGTAGTTTCAAGACAATCAATTATCATAATAATTATCTTGGGTCGAACCTTGGAATCCTGCAAGATACGTTCAGATAACATACGAGATATTTAGGTGATCCTGAGGATCCTCTGGAAAATCCCAAAAATAATTTTGATCATAAAGATCCTGGGGAAAATTCTAAAAATAACTTTACTCATAAATATCACGGGGAAAATCCCAAAACAACTTTGCACCTGAGTTAACACATAAGTGTTAAATACTTGGGACAAGCCAATCGTGAGTGACATGAAAATGGCAAAACCTTATGTAAATACTTGGGTCAAGCCACAGTTGTATAAAACGTTCATGTTATTCCATTAATAATATACTTGAGGATCCATCATGTATCCAATAACAACGAAATTGTCACCCACCATTTAGATGAACTGGTCCCGACATCTTGAATTACATGTGGATAACGTGCGCCCAGACAAAGTTGTCAAACTCAATTCCAAGAAAGGAGAAAAACTTTAAACCTTAGAAGGGATTAGAGTTCCCTCATGACAGAGCAATTCCCCTGGGATCCTAACACTTTAAAGTTAAGGTTCCTAGGTAGCAATGGAGTGAAAAATTCCTCCGCTGACTTCTTCCCTTGTGTCTGGATATCTCAGAGCTCCCCCATGACATAGTTTTTGGTTTGCTTCTGAGTCTTCATGTGCTCCTTCATCTGCATTAAATGACCCGTGTGTTATGAATACTTTGCTTGGTGTGCGTGGCAGAATGACCTGCGTGTCATAAATGTTTTTTTTGGTGTGTGATCCATAATTACATGCATGAATATTTTATTTGGTGTGTGTCCCATAATAACCCGCGTGTCCTGAAAAATATTCAAAAGGTTTAACAAACTTCATTTTAATATTAGATGGTGTGCGTACTATTTAACAAATAATCCTTTATTAACATATATGACAATCTTGCACAGCACTTATATTATTCGAAACAATAAAACAAAGCGAAAGGAAAATACTTCATAAAATGTCAAAAGAGGATTACATTAGTTCATCAAAAAGATTATTACAAATAAAAGGAGATTTCAAAAATTCTATTCTAGTGGCGGATTTTGATCTTGCGGGATGAGAGGTGTCTGCGAGTTCTCTTGGTCTTGAGGAGCAGTAGGAGTTTGCGGCCCACCCGCATAGATTATCACGGAGTAGTTGCACACCATTGACATTAGAGGAAAAATCTGGCAATACATCTTGAAGTGGAAAAGATAGATCGTCAAACGGCACTTTTCACTATATTCCACTTCCAAGTCACGGCCATGCAACCGGTGCTCTTCAAGTGGACGCTGGGTTTTCATAAACTCAACGCCTTCCTCAAAGCCAACTTTTGGTCTGGCCTGAGAAGAAGAATTGAATAATAGCGTGAGAGAATCTCCCAGCTCCTGTCCATCCTTGATATGCTCAATCACCTATCAATAGCAAAGTAATATATACTCCCGAGAAAAAGACATAAAGTTTTTGAAAGAATAAGTCAACTTGCTTACCAGCGGTAGACCTTCAGTCATCAACTACTGTTTGTATTCCTTAGACTGCTTGGCCTTCTCTTCCAATTCATCAAAAGCTTTTACAAGCTTGATGTTATCATTTTTGAGTTCTTGAGCACGTTTTCCATTTCCTCCGCCTGCTCCATTCACAGTTTTGCCTCGCATTATACATTTTGATCAAATCACCTTGCATGGTGATCTGACTCTCCAACGCATCATTAGCCTCCAAAGCTTTAGCAAGATCGGCTTCTTTTTGGCGGGTTTCTTCACAGACAGACACGAGAACGGCATTCTGGTTTTTGCACACCGCTTCCCATGCCATGTCCGCAGCCGCTTGGCGATATTTTTCCGCCTGTAATGCGGCTTCAACATCTTTAAGCTTCCACTTTGTAGTGTTATCTTCAAGACGCTCATCATCAGCGAATTTCAGTGCTTCCTCCATCTTCTTTTTCATCATCCCCCATTCTCTCCCATTGTTATCCACTCTCTAAAAATCTCTTGCCCACTGGCCACTTTATTAGTCAAGTTAAAATTAAAGCCATGGGCAAGATCATGACGAGAACGACAGTGTTGATACGCATGCTCTGCGATTC
This sequence comes from Bidens hawaiensis, assembly GCF_021521415.1. Taxonomy (NCBI): domain Eukaryota; kingdom Viridiplantae; phylum Streptophyta; class Magnoliopsida; order Asterales; family Asteraceae; genus Bidens; species Bidens hawaiensis. The sequence continues at coordinate 185,829 of NW_027495287.1, read as the reverse complement.
CATGGCTGAGAAATGTAGGACAAATATACGCATCCGAAAAACGTGAACCTAGAGCTAAGGTCCAACGTGGTTGATAAAGAAACTCTCTCGGGTTTGGTCATCCATAGTAATCAGAGTCGGAAGGACGATGAAACCTTCTACCCTGGGGCGATTGATGGACATAGGAAGATACCCCTCCACTCGCATGGTGGGCATGAGAAGATTAAGAGAAATGTGGTGGAGATTGCGAGGTTTCTTCAGTTTCAGGATCGTCAAAAACTTGATCCGGTGCCTTCCCCTTGGAACTCAGCAATTCATCTGAGATGATGATCACAACATAGGGGATGGTAGCTCTCGAATGCTAACACCTTTGGCGGGTGAAGCTGGTTTCTCTTCCATTAATAAAACATAAGTTACCAAATAATAGAAGAGAAATGATTTGGAAATACTTAGTGAAATTAAAAGGTTGCCTGGAGATGTCTGCATAGCCACGCGCTTGACACGGTCCTCAATACGGACCTTCTTTACCTTCTTGGACCTAACCCCCCGCTTCTTCTTAGACTAGACTTCTTTGGTCTCAGCATGGCTATCACTCGCGTCCCCGGATTTTGAGGATCAATGCTTCCTCTTGAAGTTAAGAACTTCTAGTGCACACATAACATCCGATATATCATAAGCATCAACGGAACGTTTTTCTTCGCGGGGTGATGATTCATCACTTGATGACAACAACACAATCACCACATTAAAAGTAAGAGCGTTCAAAGGACGAGGGTTTAACAAAACTTACCTACCGAAAATATGGCCTTTGACACCACAGGCTCAGAGCGTAAATCCTTGGGGAACATAAAATGATCCTTGTCCTGTCAAGGACATTAAAAGATTTTGGGTCCCACAGGCATCTTTTCATACTGTTTTATCAAGGAGTACATTCAGCACTGATCCCTCACTTGCGAGTGTTAAATATTAAAAAATGAGAAAAGGTATAAGTAACGTGAAAAATAAATTAGCGGCTACTTACTAACATCCGCGTTTCAGATAAATGGCTCAAGATCAGGATATGGCCATAGGCGGCTCATACCAGCCCACACCAGGGCCTCTTCAACCATCACCCGCATCGGGGTTGGCTTGAGTTGTTGGGTTTTAACAAGATTATCAAAGTCATATAAACCCATTTATATGAAAAACGTAGTGGATAATTAACTTTTAAATCTTGTTATTTAGATGAATATAAAATTGATTTTATATGAAAACCCAAGTCTCGGATCCTTATAGGAATTTGCATGCTTACCAATATAAACAACCATAGGGTGTTCTTAGCATATTACCTTCAAGAGTCCAAGAAAAATGAAGGAGATGAAGATATGAATGGCAAGTTTTCAAGATTGAAGAATCTCAAGCTTGTATACCCTTCAAGTTTTCAACAAACACCTTGTTATGCCAGGATTTACACTTGAAAACACCTCTTTGTTCCTCTTAGCCCTTTGTCAAAATTAGAGAGAAAGATGAGAGAGTTTTCTTGCTTCTTGTGTGTGAGAGAGAGAAAAGAGGATGTAACCAATACACCTCTCAAGTCCACCAACCAATTTCCTTGCATGTCTTGAAAATATAAAGTAGTTAAGAGATGAGAGAGGGTGGAAGCATGTGGGCGGCCAAAGATGCCCTCCCAAGGATTCAAAATAAAATATCTCTCATCTTTTAGTACTTTGTTATATTTTACAAGTATCATGCAAAACCAATATGCTTTGCATATTTTCTATTTAACCAACTTAAATAGCATAGTACATGCAAAATGTAGTATGTCTTGCATATTGTTATTTAACCAACTTAAATTACATTACAAGTAACATGCAAAATGCAAAATCTCTCATAACATAAGTTATCCATATAATTTATTTATTTCACAAGTGAAAATATTTAGAAACCCAATTTCCAAATATTCTAAGTGTTGTTATTTATTTGTTAGATCATATATTAAATAAATATCATGGTGTTTGTCTAGCTTGTTATTAGATATGACCCGACTTGGATCATAACGTACTAGTCACATCATTTATAATATGTGTCTTGGGCAGACCAAGTCCAAAAATCTCTCACTTGTACAAGATACATAGAATATTGATGCAAGTAGCAAATACCACCTAAAAACGGTTTACTACCCTTAATATGTATGACGAAGTGCCATTCAGTAAAATCCAGAGACACCGAGTGATCATTAGCCTTATGTACAGTCTTGTTTCAGAGCAGCGAAGAACTATGTCAAAGCAAAGTATTTGGTGAATATCAAGACCCACTATGAATCTCAGGCCGGAGGATACTATGATATTCTCCTTTACTCAAATTTACTTATGATCAATCACAAGGATTCCATGTAGTAACATTTGAGGGCGGGTCAGTCCATATTTATATCCCATAAATTTCTATGTACCTTCTTGCTCTATATTCATACCTTATGAATATCCATCAATCCAAGTTCATAATAGTCTTACCTTCATATTTTTTCACACAAATATAAACGACTACGGACGTTTAGAATAATTAACTTGTTCAAGGATTTAAAAATGCTAAAATGGAACATAACTCAAAATGTCATAATCATAAACCATAATCATATGAATGCGTCAAAATAACAATTGTTCTGATATCCAAATACAATATAGATCCAATCCAATCACTAGAATACTAAAGACCTAAGGCGCAAGTATGACCCTCTTGCTTCGGCCTTTCAAGGAGCTTCGTGAGTGGATCTGCAACGTTTTGATCGGTGTGAACTTTGTAAATACATATCTTTCGCATTTCAACTTCATACCTTATGTAGTTGAATCTCTGCTCGATGTGCCTTGTCTTTCGATGTGCACGGGGTTCTTTGATTAGAGCAATCGCACCCTCGTTGTCACAAAAGATCTCTAGAGGGTCATGAATGGTACAGACTACCCCTAGGTCAGCAATGAACTTCCTTATTCACGCAGATTCTTGAGCTGCCAATGAGGTGGCAATGTATTCGGATTTAGTGGTGGACAATGCTACCACATCTTGTTTTACGCTCTTCCAAGAGACTGCCCCACCATTCATAACGAAAACATATCCCGATTGAGATCGAGAATAATCTCGATCAGTTTGAAAACTCGCATCCGTGTAACCCTTTACAACGAGTTCCTCCTTATCTAAACCGTATATTAGAAACATATCCTTAGTCCTTCTAAGGTATTTCAATATTCTTTTAACCACCATCCAATGGCTACTTCCCGGATTTTTGTGGAATCCACTTGCCATGCTCAAAGCACATGACACATCCAGTCTAGTGCATATCATTGCATACATGACGGATCCTATAGCCAAAGCGTATGGGATCCTTTTCATTTTCTCTTGCTCATCCTTTGGGCTTGGACATTGAGTCACACTCAATACCGTTCCTCTTTGAATAGGTACCAAACCTTTCTTAGAGTTTTCCATCTTGAACCTTTTCAAGATCTTATCGATGTATGCACTTTGGTTTAAACCTATTAACCACCTTGATCTATCCCTATAGATATTTATATGGTTGGAATGTTATTTCCAAATAGTTGTGTGTCATCAACATACAATACAAAGAAAGTAATGATGCTCACACTAGCTTTCTTATACACACAATCCTCATCAGCGTTTTTTATGAATCCAAATTTCCTAACTTCTTCATCAAAATGGTGATTCCAACTTCTAGATGTTTGTTTCAATTCAAAGATTGATTTCTTTAACTTGCATACTTTATTAGGATTTTGTGGATCAAAAAAACCTTCGGGCTGAACCATATAGACATCTTCTTCAAAATGTCCATTTAGAAAAGCGGTTTTGACATCCATTTTCCAAATCTCATAGTCATAATATGCGGTTATGGCAAATAATATCCTAATAAACTTTAGCATTGCCACCGGAGAAAAGGTTTCATCATAATCAACCCCTTGAGTTTGAGTAAAACCTTTTTCTACAAATCTTGCTTTGTAAGTATCCAAGTTTCCATGCATATATGTTTTCTTCTTGAAAACCCACTTACTTCCAACCGGTTTGGAGTTAAGAGGTGGTGCAACCAAATCCCATGCTTGGTTGTCATGCATGGATTGCATCTCAACGTTCATGGCTTCAATCCATTTGTCACAATTTGATTGTGACATTGCATCATGGTATGTGGTGGGTTCATCTGAATCTACCACATAGCATCCATCCATGAAAAATCCATATCTTTCGAGTGGATTATTAATTCTACCAGATTTGCGAATGTCTTGTGTGTCTTGATCAACCATTTGGTCACTGTCAACAACCTCTTGTTGATTGCTAGTATCAACCAAACGTGTATCGTTTATGGTTCTCGATCCTCCTAGATTTCCACGGTTCTACTAGTTCCTTCCATAAGGAACTTAGTTTCCAAGAACTCAGCGTTTCGAGCAATAAACACCTTTTGCTCGGTTTGCTCGGTTGGGTTTAAGAAGATTATCAAAGTCATATAAACCCAGTTATATGAAAAATGCAGTGGATAATTAAGTTTTAAATCTTGTTATTTAGATGAATATAAAGTTGACTTTATATGCAAAATCCAAGCCTCAGATCCTTATACGAATTTGCATGCTTACCAATTTTAACAACTGTAGGGTGTTCTTAGCATACTACCTTCAAGAGTGTACGAAAAATGAAGGAGATGAAGATATGAATGGCGAGTCTTCAAGATAGAAGAACCTCAAGCTTGTATACCCTTCAAGCTTCCAACAAACACATTGCTATGCTAGGATTTACACTTGAAAACACCTCTTTGGTTCCTCTTAGCCATTGGCCGAAATTAGAGAGAAAGATGAGAAGTTTTCTTGCTTCTTGTGTTTGAGAGAGAAAAGAGGGTGCAACCAATGCACCTCTCAAGTCCACCAACCAATTTCCTTGCATGTCTTGAAAATATAAAGTAGTTAAGAGATGAGAGAGAGGAGGAAGCATGTGGTCGGCCAAATATTCCCTCCCAAGGATTCAAAATAAAATATCTCTCATCTTTTAGTACTTTTTTATATTTTACAAGTATCATGCAAAACCAATATGCTTTGCGTGTTTTCTATTTAACCAACTTAAATAATATAGTACATGCAAAATACAGTAAATCTTGCATATTGTTATTTAACCAACTTAAATAACATTATAAGTAACATGAAATATTCTAAGTGTCGATATTTATTTGTTAGATCATATCTTAAATAAATATTGTGGTGTTTGTCTAGCTTGTTATTGGGTATGGCCCGACTTGAATCAAAACATACTAGCCACATCAATTATAATATGTGTACTGGGCAAACCGAGTCCAACATGAGTTAACGTTTTGTACCAGGCCTGCTCCTCGTACGGAGAAAATCTCACATTCGGAAGTTTTTCATTCTGTGGACGGCGGACCATGGTGATAGGAACCACGTCCTCGCGGATCCAGAAAACTTTGGTCCTCCATTCATAGGTGCTGCGGGGAGGTTCTGTACCAATGATTCCCTTAGACGTAGTGTTACAATTTTACCAACCGCCACGCTCGTTCATTATATAGAAAACGGCGATTTACTCCACGGTAGGAACGATATTATTGGCCCTACAACAGAATTCGAAATGTCGAATTCTCATTAGGACAAATGGGTGGATCTTGGAAAGATGAATCCCATGACCAGTAATTATATTACCTAGGAACTTGGTTATCGGAAACCTAAGATTCCCGATAGAAGAGTACTCAGCATAGACCGCCATCTTGCCAGTTGGAGGTTTATCGGCAGTAGAGTTTGTTGCTGGATATTCCGGTTGCCATTCCGGCGCTATGTTAAGTGGTAACAAGTTTCTCAAACTCCGTCTCCTTTCAGTTAATCTCTACGAGGTGAATCGACAGCGAGTTCTTCTTCTCGTGAGCCATTATATCAGATATAAATGGAAACACCGAGCAATGATGAATAGATGGTGATGAACATAAATTCTCAGATGATAATGGATAATAGTTTAAGAGAGAAAAGTGAGGAAAAAGAGATGATAAAAATTTTGTAAGTACACGAAACGCCATATTTATACCCATCCAGTTAATGCGATGGGAAGGTGACAGTGGAGAGAGAAACTATGAGGTCCAATTAAAAGATGACACGTCAGGCAGGAAAACCAGAGAAGCGAAAAAGGAGTACATTGGTACAGTTGACAGTTGGCGTAGACGTCACATTACCATACGGTGCCTGCAAGCATGTCACATAAACCCTCCTTATACTTATCTTCAAAAGAAAGAAATATCTCCAAAGGGTGCACACAAAAATTCAAAATATCCACAACAATCTTATGTCCAAACTTTCGCCCGCATGAAACTTCACGCGGAAGAAACAATGGACTAGGGGGACTTATAGAGATAAAGTATCGAAAAGCTCCAAATGCCCATGAATGAGTGTCCGGAGTCATATAGGACTTTCTCAGAAGTCATCCGCATGACATCTTTGTCTCCCGCATAACTCAATATAGAGGAAAGACAGCGAAAATCTCCAAGGATCATGAAATAATATATGCGGGTCATCTAAGATTTCCGTCCGCATGATATCTCCATCATCAGCATAACCCAAGAACGAAACACATCACAAAAGTACAAAATGATATAAAGGGTAATAGGTTACCCACGTGTGCAGAAGGTCTTCAAACGCGGAATGATGAGAGGCTGACATCAACGACGCAGTTGTCACTAACTTCCTTCTAGAAAGTTTATACAAATATTCTCTCGTGAAGGGAACGTGACATAACAACCAATTAGATAAGGAAAGCTGGACAGGTTGTTATAATCATGTACATGGCTAGCTGTCAACTCCTATCATATGTGGACACGCATCTAGTCATTTACAAAGAATATCTTTTAGAAGATGACAGTTGTACAAATAATATTCCTTTAAGCATCGGCTATAAATACTCACTTCATCATCATGAGATATTCATTCACACTTCAGATATGACATCAATAACTTAAGTACTTTCTCTCTCTACAAGAACTGTACTTATTCTCATGTCGGAGGGTGGTTACGGGAAGACCCCATTCTTGTCCTTCCCATAACGAGCTCACAGTGTTCTGTTTTGTAGGTTATCTTAATCGGAACTGTTGGATTCATACTATTGTTAACCTGGTTACTGTATTTCAACCCATACCCGGTGGAATCATCGGTCTAACCTATTCGGGTTTAGATCCGTGCTTCTTCACCTACCACTCATAATATCATGTCAGCATGTCATCCATCTAGTTTACACGACAAGGCGTATAACGAAGCGTGAGATTGACATGGTATGGAAACTGTTATAAATTTGACAACATCTCGATGATGTTGTTAGTGCAACTTGTGCTCATGTTGCCGCTGCTGAGGTAGTTCATGTTGTTCCTATTGTTGTGTCTAGTGCTGCACATGTTGAAGAGGCTAGCAAATTACTCTAGGCTTCACATAGAATCAAAGACTAACTAAAATCGAATTGAACGATACACATCTACATAACTATTTGGCCATGATACCTATAACCATAACTATATGGAGACGTCCTAGCTTCTACATGAATAATGTGACGCAAGCCCCACATACGAGCATACCCCTAATTTTCTTCTGCTAGAGATTAGTAAAGTTGCCATGTGCCAACCATGGTTGCACCACTCCCAATATTAGGTATGACAGAAAAGGTAGCCGGAGGCCCGTAATCACATTGTGTATGTATATGTGTAGTGGTTTATAAGCGAAGACTGGGACACTGTTATAGACTCTCCACCAATTAAAGACCAAAAGTATGCCTATGTAACATCATCCATCTATATAAGACCATCAATAAGTACAACGGTCACAACTTGTTTAGGCATGCATAATCCTGATATAGTTGCCTACTTGGGAAATGTTATGAAATGCTCCTGGTTAATTAATTGGAAATGTACATATGGAGGTAGGGATAAGGCTGGTATAAAGACCACAGACCTAAGGAGGATGGACAAAACAATAACTCGGGATTAAGCTCTCGATAGAAAGGAAGGTAACCATGGTCAAAGATTCGCACTCGTGGTCTACCAACACGATAATAGCATCCACTCTATCAGTCTCTTCGACAATCAGCACATCCTAATCGATTGTGCTTAGTCCCATGAACCCCTTACTTTCATAACAAAGAGTTTCTTGTATGTCATGGTACTTTGCGGGAACGATAGAAACATGTGGTGCTCTTAGACACCCTAAAGGCAATCTTCGGACTCTAAGAACTACCCATAATATACGCAACCTCATTAATAAATTAAAATAAAATAAAAACTGAACAATACGACTCGTTTAAGGCCATACGAGTCGTAAGGTTTTGCAGGTTTAGTTACACGAAGATGGTGTTGGCCTTAATTAATGATCAAGTTTGATAGAACAATTCATACAATATAAAGCCTGTAAGAAGCTTGTGTAAAGAACTATACTACTCCTATAGCTATATACTTCTTAATAACTTTGTATAGGCCGTATACGAAGCTCGACATCAAGAAAAGCAAGAACTATATGACTCGTGTAGGCTTATATGACTCATATAGTTTCTCCGAGTTACCCAACATTTAAATACCCGATTTAATCTGCTTCTAAATTTTAATGCAAAGAGTAACAATAATCAACATTATTGTTCATAAGGAATCGAGATGCATAAATGGCTGATGACAAAAAAATATTTATAAATGGCCCCTTGGCACTAAATACAAGAAACCATACGAGTGGGGGAAAGTATGCGAGACGTTAAGAGAATTCCCAACTCGTCCCCCATTCTCATCTCTATAATTATACTAAAAAACACTGCATTTCTCTCTCATGTTTAATTTAATTATATTTTTCTATACCTATATCATTACATTTTTTCCTCTTCTCTACTCAAAACCAATTCAACATATATTAAAAAATAAATAGGGACAAACAAAGTTTCCCAATTTACAAAAAAAATCACTATATTTTCTCTTTTCACCCGATAATTTTATACTCACAACCACTCAAAAAATCACCTTATAATTTACAAACTCTCCACACTTAAATTTAAAGGATATGTTAGAAATGCTCTAACAAATCTTTAAAAACAAGAGATTGTCCAGAGCTTATACTAATTGTATAGATATGTACAACTCGAATTATAAAATTAAGATAGTTCCAAGTTATTACTTCGTTACACATAAGATAAACCGGGAATGTCGGTAGGACAGATAATTAATGATTATTTTATTGTGTTAAATTTTTTTAGCAAAATATGTTTATTTTTTGTTTTCTTTGTGTGAAAAGTGTTGTTTATACCAAAACGAACGTAACAGATACTAACTGAATTCGTATTGACTCCCTCCTCCAACCCGAGCGTTTCGGTTTTACCAACGCCCAGGTCTTAACGACCGAATACACGTTGTTTTAAATTTGTTAAATTTTCTTACATGTTAATTTTATTAATTTAGTTTTTAGGTTTAATTCCAGTATCGTAACGAACGTAACCGATACCTACCGAATTTGCGTCAACTCGTAGCCGCAACGCTCTCATTTTATTGACCGAATAAACGTCGTTTTAAACATGTTAATTTTTATAGCAAGCTATACGAGTGTCGCTAATATTTTTTTTCTGTTTTTTGTTTTAAATATGTTAATTTGACGAATTTATGTTCAGGTTTAGTTTTGGTACCATTACGAACATAGCCGTTACCGGCCGAATTCGTGTTGACTCGCCATTGCAACGCTCGTGCTTTATTGACTCGCCTTTGAAACACTCGTTTTAAACATAACTTTTTGTATCATATAATAAACGAATGCCGCTACTATTCAGGCGTTGATTAACTTAATTTTTTGGGTTAAAGTCTGTATGTAATGAACATAACTGATATCAACTAAATTCATGTCGTTTTGATCATAGGCTGTATGTTATACTGATTTGGCCTGTAACGTAACGGAATTAACCGATACCGACCGTATTCTTGTCACTGTACCATCGTAACGCGGCGGGCTTGTTACCTAGTTAGATTATTAAGATCCACACAAGATTGGAAACATGTATATTGCAGGGGTCCAAATATATTGTGATATCTGAATGCAATCATACGGACCACTTTGAGATTCCTTTAGGATAATTAACGGAGAGCAAACCAATAGGAATACAACACACCAATTAGGAAGACCCAAAACCGAACATGAGTGTGTTGTAAGTCTTCTAAAAGAGGACACATTATTCACTGTCATAGGGTACATGGACCTTAGTTTCCCAAACACCCTAAATCAACTTACTCGTTTTCATTGGTTACATTGATGGTGTTTGTTCCAAACAACCCAAATCCAGTTATAATCTTGTCTTTTAAAGTGCCCATAATGTGGCAGATGAATATAGGGCAAGACCAATTCAGTGTTACCTATCAAGTCATACCTAAGAAACAGCAAGTTCAAGCACATATCTCAAATAGGCAATCATCACGTAGTGACTGAAAAAATAGTTAGGCCTCTCAACTCTTGGATCATATTAGTTAGCGGTTAAGATTAAAGGAATAGCATTATGTAAATTATGTTATATTTTAAACCATTTTTGTCGGTAAAGGGTAATTGTGTCTTTTACACCATCAATACACAAGAATGTAATTTTAAAGACAAAACTCCTTTAATCATCTCTACAACAGATGTGTTTATGGTTTGGTTCAAAACCGTCTAACCGGTCATCAGTTTGATTTTATGATTGGTTTTTTCCATTAACTATCGGTTAATCGGTTTCAAAAATTCAAACCGTAGCAAACGGTTTGGTTTACGGTTTATAATGAAAACCTATTATATAGAACCGGACCGGACCCTTTGATTTAATTATTTTATGTTTTTAAATATTTATATTTTATATGTATATATATGTTTAATTTATTCCTATACATAATTATTTTAAAGGTGTTAATGCATATAAGATATTTATTAACAAATAGAACAATAATGGTTAAGAAAAAGATGGGCATATATAGCTAAATCCATACATGTTTTTTACTTCACAGTTTGTGGCTTAAACTCGTGTTTTGCTTATTTTTAATGACGTGTTTATACTTGTTAAATTATACAAACTTATGACAACTTTACTAAAAATATATCATGCATTAATTTGGACATTTTGTACAAATATTCAACAAGCCCAAACTGCGTAACCAAACAGGAACCAAACCGTTACTAATGGTTTGGTTTGGTTTGGTTCGGTTTAAGAGTTTTATGGTTCGGTTTACAAAAATCAAAAACCGTTACCAGCGGTCTGATTCACGGTTTGACTCAAAAACCACGAAAACTAGACCATGAACACCCCTATCTACTAATATGAAAAACACTAATCTTGAAACTTAGGAACTAATCCACCCTGTATAATTAAAACACCATGGTTGCGTTTCTTAATATCAAATCACCATTTAACAAAAACTATGCTTGAAACTTATGAAATAAAACACTGCGAAAACCAAAACAAGCCATGTTTCGTATCATTGTAATCTCAATCCCAATTTGAAAAACACAATGTTTGAAACTTTTGAACTAAAAATAGATTGTTGAACTAAAAAACCATAGTCACGTTTCTTATCAATGTCAGCTCTACCAATTTAAAAACATCATGTTTGAAACTATGAATTAAAAATACCGTTTTCACTATTATGTTTGCCATGATCAATTTAAGTCTTCAGGGAAATGGAATTGAAAACCATATATGATAGATGTATTCTGTAAGGAAAAAATAAATAATCATGCATTCTCTTCTTTAAAAAATGAGATATATTTCTAGATAATTATCAGATTTAAACCTTGAGAATAAAAGACATTTTACCCTTTCGTGCTATATTTGAAATATGACATGTGGGACTAGGTTAACCATCATAAACCCTATGGTAAAAACTAGCCTTTAAATATACTAGAGTGCAAATGGAAACACATTACTATGAATTTTATAACTAAGCTACCTTGCACAGCAAAAGGTAATGACACTGTTTGCGTGATTATGGACAATTTAACGAAGAGGTCAAAGCATAACATCCTCAGACATGGACACTCCAAAAGAACCCGTCAAACCCTGGATGACATGCTCCAAGCTTGCATTATTGATCTATATACGTAACTGGATCATGAGTTCAAGACATATTTATTAGAAACCATAAAAGTTTATATTATATATTATCGAGCTCATTGAGATGGATCCAAATACCACACTAATTTATCATTTACGTAATATATTATCAAGCACCTTGATATGGAACTAAATTCCTTCAATATCTCACACTAGCTTTTTACATTCGGGATATAGTATATATTCTGACAGAATTCCCCGGAACCTGCTACTTGATATTTCAGCTTAGTTTTACGTGTGTTTTTATCAACTAAAAGTTACACACACGATGTTCCAAACGTCTCACGTCTCAGAAAAAACTCACTAGGGTGTTGGAGATATTTCGAAACATTGTTTGAAAAAAATATGCAGAGACAATCATCATGCATGGCAAGTGTGTAGACCCTGTGTATATCATTTGTGCACACATGTCATTTTGTTATGTATCATTGGTATAGGCTTGCTTGCCACAGAGAAGATTAAATATTGCTGATGGGATATGAGAATATATACATATATTCTAACATTCATTGCATGGGTAGAGTTAAAATACAATATATAATAAAAATAAGAAGTGTGAGAATATATGAATCTAATTCATTAATTTTAGATTAGGATTGTGAAAATTAATTTAAAAATAAAAATTGATGAGAACATCATTAAGGTAATAACACACTTATATCTTTTTCTATTCACATGTAAGACAGTTGTCAATTCTCCATTCATTTTAAAACGTCCATAACCTTTTCATATGATATATATGTTAGGGCATAGAATTTATGTTGAGGATCCTCTAACATTGAGTAGTTTATGGATCACTTATCCTTGTGATATGTTTCTGATTAAAAAGGATCAAGAATCCTTGGTATTATTTGTTTACTAATAATTGTGTTTGAGTGGTGTTGTGTTTGATAGATATAACGGCCGGAAGACTTAGTCATCTTATTCTTGCCCTACTGGACGACTCCCGCACGTGGTCAAAAGTGAAGGAACGGCTAGTGGGAAGAGTGGCGCATTTTTAGGGAATATTGTTAGTTGTTATTTTTCATTTATAAATGAGATAACCGATCAGTTCGATACACACTTGTAATCTTGCACACCTGAACGTTTACTCGAGCACTATCACTTAGCTTTCATTGTAATACTGATCGTTATCTCCACCATTGTAACCCGATTTTCATATTAATAAATTGGTGATAGACAAGTTGTCATTACCCGGGGTTTTTTCTCTTGATCTCAAACAAGATCAAGGTTTTTTCCTCGCAACAAATCACGGTGTTCATCCTTATTATGTTCATATAATCATTATTGTTATCATAGCACTAAACCTCACATTACAAATTTGGTTATTTGATCCTTAGTCGATTTTTGACCAAAACAATTTGGCGCCCACCGTGGGGCAATTGTTGCTATAATCCAGAAAATATCTTATCAATATTTAACCTTTCATACCCCTATCACTATCAATGGCCTCTCAGTCAACCTCTGCTTCATCAACCATGCCTTTTTCGGTTCCTCTCTCATCAATAACTTTGTCGCTAATGCCTCCTCCAATTACGGGAGCACCAAGGGCTGCTGCTACTGGAAACAAGACGCAACTACTAGTCTTCTAGAGCTCAAAAACCACTTCTGCCACTTTGGTGGTTAATTTTAACAATGATGTTTCTGATATGTTTTCACAGGTTAAAGCATACATGGAGCAACAAAACAAGACTAACTAGAGAATCCTTCGGGAGATAGAAGACCTCAAGAGGACTAAGAGGCCAGTGGAGGATCAGACTCCCTTGGTGCCTAGGATGCTGGATTTCACCACTCTAGGATCCTTGGCCCAGTTCACGCAAGGATCATATATCCATCAGCAGGGATCCATGGGTCAATAAACTCAGGGATCCTCGATCTTTCACTCAGGATCATCCATCCCAGATCTGAGATCCATGTTTCAGCAAGGATCCTCGATCTTTCAGCAAGGATCTTCAATCCTTAATCCAGGATCGATGGGTCAGCAGGTTCAAGGATCTCCCATGTTCCAAAGAGGGTCATCGATCCTTCAACCCAGGGTCCTCTGTGGTGTGCCATCATGGATCCTACAATTCCCAACCTCAAGGATCCTTCTTCCAGGATCAAGGATCCATAGGAGTTCAACATCAACGGTCCTTCGAGGTCCATGAAGGAGATATAATCCCCATGCAGACTATAGCATCTGGTGGACCAACTCCTGTAGCAGACATTTCGTACCACAGCTATTGTTTTGGAATGCCGACATTCACGCAACAAAGAGGTAACGCGTATAGTCTTATATCCTTAGATGCTAATCTTGGTTCAATGCAGGGTGCAGGTATCAACCAAGCTATGGCCAAGGAATTTCAGAAACTTAAGGATATGATATCCACCGTGCCAGGGGTGGTCCGACCGATCGCTGAGATTCCAGAAGTGAGCCACAATTAAGTTGTCCAGATTCGCTCCACCTATTTGTGATGCTGAAATCCCAAAAAGATTTCAGACTCCCAACATGAAGACGTATGATGGAACAACTGATCCCGAAGAACACGTGGCTCAATACAGGGAGAGAATGGAGATCAATCCAATCCCTGAAAAACTTAAGGAGGCTTGTCTATGCAAGGGTTTTGGATCCACACTAACAGGATCTGCACTCAAATGGATGCTAAGTCTTCCTCCTTACTCTGTTACTTCATTTTCTCATTTAGTTAACTTGTTCAACAGTCAGTTTTCCTGTAGTAGGAAATTTGAAAAGTTAACTAGTGATTTATACCGAGTTATCCTGCCTTATGATGAATCCCTTAGGGATTTTGTTACAAGGTTTGGCAGGGAAGCTCTGCAAATCCCTAATCTTGATATGGCTACTGCTGTTGAAGCATTCAAGATTGGACTTCAGATGGGCTCCCCCTTTTATGATTATCCTGTGATGACTCCTTGCAGGACTCTAGATGAAATCAGAAACAGGGCACTCAGATTCATATGGTTAGAAGATGACAAGAGGATCCAGGATCGATTAGGGGTTCAAACAAAGCAAGAATCTCTCGACAAGAAACAAGGATCCTCGTTCAAAAACAACAACCCAAAGCCCTACTCCAAATTCAACAATCAGAATGTCCGAGTTGTAGAAGAAGGAGATGATGACAATGAAGACTACCCGAGCATCTAAGAATATTGCTTATCAGTGGATACTGATGGTTTAATTTGTGCCATGAAGGATCTATGTGAGAAGGAAAGGTGGCCTCGAAAGAACGAGAAAACAACATCCTTCAAAGACAAGTCCAAATGGTGTGCATTCCATAAGGACTTCGGCCATTTGACTGATGATTGTATTGGCTTAAGGGGGGAAATTGGATACCTCCTGAGCAAGGCTCACTTCAAGGAGCTCTTGGGAAGAAAAAAGTCCATGATCCAGGATCCTGAGGAGCTTCCACAAAAAGCAACTCCGCCCCCACTAGATGCACAAGTAATTAACTTCATCTCCTGTGGCTCATATATATGCGGTACTTCGACTCTGCAGCAAAAAGACTCGCCAAAGAAACCAAATTGGAGAACGGGAAACGACTAGTCATATCCACTACGTTGACGACTGACAAAAGGATCTTCTTTGATGAATAAAATAACACGAGCATCCAGGATCCTCACCATAACAGTTTGATTGTAACCTTGTTTATTGCTAACCACTATGTATGTAGGATCCTAGTTGACGGTGTAAGCTCGGTCAACATCATCCAACATGACGTATTGCAGAAAATGAACATCCCAGACTCGGAGATCATCCCTAGAATGTCGGTGCTAGTGGGTTTCAGTGGTGAAAACAAGAAAACATTGGGGGACATCAAACTCCCAATATACATCGAAGGTTTAAACTCTTACCAAAAGTTTTGTGTTACTGACAATCTTTCTTGTTGCAATGTTATACTTGGCAGGCCTTGGATACATGGGATAAAGGCTGTAGCCTCTACGTACCATCAGTGTATCAAACTACTGATGCCATGGGGAGTAGTAAGGATTGATGGTGATCAGGTGGAAGCCAAAAATTATTATTCTTCATCCTTGAAGCCAACAGCTAAACAGACGATAGAATAACAACCACAACAGCATCCTAGGGACGTGCTGGAAGCTCGGGAGCGAGACATAAAAGAAGTATCTTTAGATCCTGAAGATCCAGAAATGAAGGTGTTCCTAGGATCCAGTATCCCTGATGAGATCGAGGAGGATATAATATCCTTCTTAAAGAGAAGAAAATGCACATTTGCCTTCAAACATTCAGACATGATAGGTATTTCTAAGGAGGTAATTATTCACAAGTTGAGCCTTAATTTACCTGTTAAACTCGTCCATCAGAAGCGAAGGAAATTCGCTCCTGAGAGGAACACGATCATACAAGAAGAAGTTGAAAAACTTCTTAAGGCCGGTATGATCAGAGAGGTTAAGTATCCTCGATGGTTAGCTAATGTGGTTGTTGTTTCTAAAATGAATGGAGTGTGGAGTGTGTGTCGATTTTACTGATTTAAACAAGGCATGCAACAAGGATCCTTTCCTGTTACCACATATAGACTCCATGGTGGATGCAACGGCAGGACATGAGATGCTTACCTTCAAGGATGATTCCTCTTGATTTCAAAAAATTCAGATGGAACCATCTGATTAGGTGGACACAACATTCATGACTCCTACCGACATATATTGTTATATTGTTATGCCGTTCAGACTAAGAAATGCAGGGGCAACATATCAAAGATTGTTGAATATGATGTTCAAGGATCAGTTAGGCAAAACCATGGACGTCTAAATAGATGACATGGCGGTGAAGTCGAAGAAAGCTGAAGATCACCTCAGAGATCTTGAAGAAGCATTCAATATCCTTGACCAGTATAACAAGAAACTGAACCCGTCAAAATGTCATTTTGGTGTTAAGGCTGGATAGTTTCTAGGATACATGGTGACCAAAAGAGGGATAGAAGCGAGTCCTGAGCAGATAAGAGCCATTATCAACTTAAAGTCTCTTGCGAAAGCTAAAGATGTCCAAAGGCTGACAGGAAGAATAGCTGCTCTCAACAGATTCATTTCTAGATCCTCCGATAAGTGCAAAGATTTCTACGACATTCTTAGGAAAAATAAGAAGTTCGAGTGGACCGAGAAACATGAGGCTGCACTTAAAGACTTAAATGATTACTTATCCTCAGCACCAGCTCTGATGAAGCCTGTAGATGGAGAATCATTATATCTGTACCTAGCTGTTTCAGGAAATGCCGTAAGTGCTGTCCTTATGAAGGATAAAGAAGGTGAACAACATCCCATTTACTATGTAAGTAAAAGTCTTCTAGATGCAAAAGCCATGTATTCTCATTTAGAAAAGTTAATTCTTGCACTTATTATGGCCTCTACTAAATTGAGACATTACTTTGAGACTCATACTATTATTTTGAGAACTAATTATCCTGTTAAGAATGTCCTTAGAAAGCCAGAGTTATCAGAGAGAATGGCCAAATGGGCTGTGAAGCTGAGTGTGTATGATATTCAGTATGAGCTCAGAACAACCATCAAATCACAAGCACTCGTAGATTTTGTGGCTGATTTCTGTAGCGACATGCAGAAAGAAGCCGACTTGGAGGTTCAACAACTAGAAGAAACCAAGGATCCTTGGATCATCTTTACAGATGGAGCTTCCAATGTAAGAGGAACATGATTAGGTAGCCTACTGAAATCGCCACAGGGGGACATATTACCCCAGTCTATAGCCTGTGAGTTTCAAGCGACGAATAATGAGGCAGGTATGAAGCTCTGATCGCAGGTTTGCAATTAGCTAAATGCATGAGGATCATGTATCTTCAAGTATATATAGATTCATCATTGATAACTAACCACTTTAATGGCTCATATGTTGTTAAAGGTGAAAAACTAATCAAATATCTAGATGTTGTGAAGGAATTAGCAAAATCCTTCGAATTGTTTAGTATTGTACAGGTACCAAGGGAAGAGAATGCTGAGGCAGATGCTTTGGCAAATTTAGCCTCATCCTTGAAGATTCCAGAAGACACGAAGATCCTAATCATCCATATACTCTTGCCAGCAATAGGAGAACAAGAAGTTGGGGAGATAACGACTGACAAAGAGATTGTGCTTTGGGATCCATTATCCTCGAATAATCAAGAAATATGGATCCTCCCAATCAAGAAATACATTCAAACTGGAAAAATTCCAGCCACGGAGAATCCTAAGTCCTTCAAACTTAAGGTATCACAATACATTATATTACACGATATTTTGTATAGAAAATCTCTTGCAGGACCATATTTGAGATGCATTGAGGATCCTGAAATCCAAGAAGTGCTCAAAGAATTTCACGAAGGAAATTGTAGTAATCACACAGGAGGCAGAGCCCTATTTTCTAGAATTCTGAGAACAGGTTACTACTGGCCCACTATGAAAAGAGATGCAACAGAATATTCGAAGAAATGTGACTCAAGTCAAAGACATGGCAACATCATACATCAACCACCGGAGCCTATGTATCCTATATCCTCGTCATGGCCTTTCATGAAGTGGGGAATGGATACCGTTGGCAAGCTGCCTAAAGCCCCATGAGGAAAAGTATTCATGCTTGCAATGATTGATTACTTTTCAAAGTGGATAGAAGCAGAAGATTTTGTTCAAGTACGCGAAAAAGAGGTGATATTTTTCATTAAAAGAAATATCGGGAAAAGATTATTGGTGATAATGGTTCCCAATTTATCGGGAAAAGAACCACTAACTTTGTGATAGTTGGGGCATCAAGATGATTACCTCTACTCCGGTGCATCCTCAAGCTAATGGCCAGGCGGAATCAAGTAACAAGATCATCAAAAATTTAAAGAAAAAACTAGGATCCAAGAAAGGCAAGTGGGCAGAAGAACTTCCCTATGTTCTTTGGGCAGATAGGACAACACCAAAGAATGCAACGGGCCAAACACCTTTCTCATTGGTGTTTGGCTCGGAAGCTGTAATCCCTACAGAGATAGTAGTTCCTACTGCCAGAATAAGCATCTGTGATCCTGAAACTAATAGTTGAATCCTTCTCGAAGACTTGGATACTGTTGAAGAACTCAGAGACCTAGACAAGATCATAATGGCATCGTATCAACAAAAGGTAGCTGGGGCATACAACAAGAGTATAAGGATCAGAAGATTTCAAGAAGGAGACTTGGTATTGAGGAAAGACTTCCAAAATACAACCAATAGAGCACCTAAGTGGGAAGGCCCCTACTTGATCGAGTCAGAAGCTGAAAAGGGGGCATATCACCTGCTGACTATGGAAGGCAACATGTTACCGAGAGTATGGAATGCTATCCATCTCAAGAAGTATTTTTTCTGACCATGATCAAGTATCATCAGAGGATCGAATATCCTTAAAGGATCAAGGATCCTGAAATCGGTAATATCTATCTGATCACTTATTCATTTCAGATTCCTTTTGTTTTAAGGATAATGTATTCTTAACGTTTATCTTTTGCAAGTTTTTAAGTAATATTGCAGATTCCAATAAGAGGTTCAATGATTAAGAAGTTGGCCACCTCTCCCTCACACTTAAGGTACACCACTGTATTCTATGGCTTAGCCCACGATTAAGATATGATCCAAGATGGTCATATCTTCCAAGGTTTAAAGGTTTTCACCTTTCTTATAAATTAGAGTTTCTACACTCTCGCCTTGAGCGCACGTTATCCAACGTATATTCCTGGGCAGTAGGACCAGTTCACTATATGTGGCTGGCAATTTCGTTGCCTTCGGCTATATGGAAGATCCTATGATTTATGGTAGACATACCATACCACCGGTTTATAACATTTTCATGTTATCTCAAGACAAAGGTTTCTAACATTTTCATGTTAGCTAAGGTTTTAGCGTTGTCACGTCACTTACATTTGGCAAATCCCCAGTTGACATTCGTATCTTTGGGCCAGTCCCCAGTTTGGGCTTGTCCCCAGTTTAACACCAACTTATTTTGGCTTATCCCCAATTGTTGGGCTTGTCTCACCAGTTTATATGGGCTTGTCCCCAGTTATTGGGCTTGTCCCCAGGTTGTTGGGTATAATTCCAATTAATATCACAAGTTATTTGCATCAGGTATCCTAAAGTCCAACTATAAGAATCAACATCTATGGATTCAAGATCCTTAATTTATATTACAAGGACAACAGAAGGTTCAATACTTATGGATTCGAGATCCTTAACTCGTTTGTTGTAAAAGATCTAATCGGGTCTTATGGTATGACTTCTACTTATTGATTTCCATTTACTTCGCTTAAATCTTTAGAAGTTATTCCTATGAAAGGATCCAAGGTCCTTATTCTGTTTTTACAAGGATATTATATTCATTGAATTTTTTACTCGGAAATATTTATTAAAACATTCAACAAGACTAAAGCTATATCAAACAAACTTTCATATTAACTAGTAACAAGAGAATAGTCAAAAGTTTTCAATTATTATTAATTATAAGCCACCTGGATTTAACCAAAATCCTTAACCCGGGTTTCACCATACGAAAGATGGACTATCCACCCGGGTTAAGCAGGTGTTACTAACCGTTCATAAAGTGCAGGAAAATAAAAACATGGGCATCAAAGGCTTCATCCTCACAAACAGAGGATCCCTCCACCTTTGCTACCCCTGGAAATTGTCTTTAGGATCATGAATCCTTTACTCTAATTACTATTGTCTATTACAAACCATTATCCATAAAAATATAACCAAACAAAATAAAAAAAAATGGGCTCGGGCCTTGTCTTTAATATCCTTCATCGCCCATTTAAGCAGCTTCATCACCCTCTGCTGTTGCCTTCCCTTCCTCAGCCTCGACCGCCTCTTTCACTCCACTTGTGCCTGCTCCACCCGCAGCAGCCATCTCACCTTCTTCTTCATTCTCACCTCCAACAAAGTTGGCCAAAGATTGTTTCCACTAGATGATGTCCCATGAGGATTTGTCGAAAGTAGGGTCGTTAGCCTTAGTTACCAGCTTGATTTTGGCCTGGAGAACCGACTTAGCTGCCCAGATCTTCGCCTCATTGGTAGCCCGGGTAATCTTGTCCTGCATCTGAACTGCGAGAGTGGATACATGATCCTCGGCTTGTTTATTCTCCTTGTTCATTTTGGAGAGAGCTTTATCCTTTGCAGCGGCCATGGACCTCATTCCACTGAGAGTTTCCTCATATTCTTCGACAATCTTCTCATGGAAGCTGCTAGCAGATGTGAAAGCCTACATAAGAAACAAAAAGATGTTAGAAGAAAGTTAGATCCATGAGTAAGGGCTATCAAAATAAAGGATCCTTAAATCAGTAAGCATCTCCAACAGCTGTTTCTCGGTATCAAAGGGGTTCTCAGGCTCTGAGCTCTTCTTCCTTTTGTCTCCTGACTTGGCTCGGGTAGTGACCAGATGTGTCTCGGGCAATGGAGTGGACTTCGGAGTTTCTTTCTTCACAAACATGCAGTCGGTATCTTCGAGGGAAAAATTGGATGCAAATTTTCCAGACTTTTGGGCACCTATTCACATATAAGTTCTTAATTATTTTTCTTTAGTTCATATTAAAACTTAATTTAAAAGATATTTACTTGACATGTTTGACTCTGAGTTTGATTCTTGAAAAGTTTCAACAAACTTTGCCTGAAAGGTTCTGATTTTAGGATCCAGTGCAAGGAACTTCTTGACTCTCTCTTCAACTCCAGGAAGCTCAGCTAATAAGGAAAAATTGTCAACTGTATAAGTAAGATAAAGTGTTAGTGGAAGAATCGAATATCCTATTACTATTACCTAAGGATCCTAGATCCTACCCTTCTTTATCCACCTTTTGGGTAGATCAAGTCCACCCCAAATGGAATACCTTTTTACAAAGAAGAATTGATTCTTATAGAGTGTATCGTTCTGGGTGACCTTGGAGATAGGGATGACTTGACGAGGTTTGGATTTGAGAACAAAGCATTTAGAGCCGTGGGTAACCAAAGTGTACAAGTATGATAGTTCCGACAAGCCGAAATCGATACCTTCCTCTTCGATTATCCTCTCTACAGCTTGAAGAACCCTCCATAACATGGGCATGGTCTGGATATAACTAATTTCGGTCAAGGTGAAAAAACTTTGGGTAAAATTAGGAAATGGGTATTTGAAGCCTATCTGAAATGGTTGGGCTGGAAAACAAACCCAGTTTTTTGATAAACAATCGCTGTGAGTTGTGGAATCAAAATGTCGGAAGATGGTGTCGGGCGGAAATAAAGGACGAATGTTGTCGATCTCTGGATCTATGAACTTACAGATCTCGAAGGATAGGGTCTCGAGGATACCTTGCGAATGGAGCTCATCAGGGTTTGAATAGTCGGAAGAAGAAGAGATAGAGACTAAAGACATAAATGAGAAAATAAGAAAATGAAAAGAAGGAAGAGAAGGATACCTGAACAGTTCGCCAAGATATGTGGTTATAAAGAATTGAAGGGATCACATATATAGGCGGCGATAGTTAATAATTAAGGTTTTAGATAATAATTATTGCTGACACACGTCTAATCAATCTATCTTTTACAGGATTCAAATTTCAAAATGACAGCTGTACTACATAAACACCCCGCCATTTGGAGGTAATTGTTAGGGAATAGAATTTATGCTGAGGATCCTCTATCCTTGAGTAGTTTATAGATCCCTTATCCTTGTGATATATTTCAGATTATAAAGGATCAAGGATCCTTAGTATTATATGTTTACTAATAATTGTGTTTGAGTGGTGTTGTGTTTGATAGATATAACGGCTGGAAGACTTAGTCATCCTATTCTTGCGCTACTGGACGACTCCCGCATGTGGTCAAAAGTGAAGGAACGGCTAGTGGTAAGAGTGGCGCATTTTAGGGAATATTTTTAGTTGTTATTTTTCATTTTTAAATGAGATAACCAATCAGTTGGATACACACTTGTAATCTTGCACACTTGAACATTTACTCGAGCACTATCACTTAGCTTTCATTGTAATACTGATCATTATCTCCACCATTGTAACCCGATTTTGATATTAATAAATTGGTGATAGACAAGTTGTCGTCACCCGGGGTTTTTTTCCCTTGATCTCGAACAAGATCAAGGTTGTTTCCTCACAACAAATCACGGTGTTCATCCTTATTTCATTCATACAATCATTATTGTTATCATAGCACTAAACCTCACATTACAAATTTGGTTATTTGATCCTTAGCCGATTTTTGACCAAAACAATATATATATATATATATATATATATATATATATATATATATATATATATATAATTGATTTCTTTTAAGAACCACTTTGAGTTTTAAGAACTCGAAAGAACTCAACGTAACAACTTTTTTTTGAATTTTTTTTACACATGTGTAATACGTAAGTGTAAGTAATGTACAAAAAATTACAATATTTTTTACACACCAAATCGACTTATTACACATGTGTAACTAACATTTAAACTTGTGTAATTATCAAAAATACTTATTCTCTTTCCTGATTAATTTTTTAATTAGATTTATTCTCAGCCACATATTTCATACTCATTTAATTAAATTTGTTGTTCATATTAAGTTCTTAAAGTTCTTATAACTCACCAAGGTTCTCAAAATATCCCTCCCCTATATATATATATATATATATTTTATCTTAATAACAAGCTTTTTTTTATCTTTAATATTCATATTGCTATATAAAAAAGTTATCAGGTTTTTTTTATATTGTGTCATTAGGTTGTTTATTGTGTTTTTTTTTTTGGAACGACCAATTAAGTAACGCCGAGTACTCTTTAATTGGGTTTTTCTATACATTGTGTTATAGATTTTGGTCATTGTGTTTTTCAAATGGTACTCATATTAAAGATAAAAATTAAAACAAAGATTACGCCATCATGTCTTTTTGTTCATCATTGTGTCTTTGTGTTCAACATGTTTTTATGCATATAATTGTGTTTAGTCATTGTGTAATACGTTCATTGTCTTTTGTTCGAAATTGGCATGTGGCATTCACTTAATTTGATTAAAATAGTATTATGTTCATTATGTATTATGTTCAAGTCATTGTGTAATATTAGTTTCTATTATGTTTTACGTTTCAGGTTAATGTGTTATATGTATTCACCATTATGTCTACGTTTCAGGTCATTGTGTTATATGTATTCATCATTGTGTTTTACGTTTCAGTTATTGTGTAATATGTATTCATCATTGTGTTTTATGTATTAGGTTATTTGTTGGTATTTTTCATTATATATACATGTTATTATTACCCAACGGTGTTATTAGTATTTAAAATAACACAATGATGACTTGAAAGATACAATGATGAAAAAAACACAACGACAACAAAAAAGTTATAATGATGAAAACAGACACAATTGTAAGCAAAAAGACACAAACATAATTTTTGTTCTAATTTTATATAACAAAATCATACTCATATTAAATATAAAAAAAAAACGTTTGTTATTATGGTGAATGGATTTTTTAAATATCATTTTTTTGGATAAAAATCTGCTAAGGATAATGTATCCAAATCTGTTATGTGAGGTTTAGTGCTAAAACGGTAATAGTGATTATATGAACGTAATAGAGATGAACACCTTGATTTGTTGCGAGGAAAACCCCCTTGATCTTGTTTAGATCAAAGGAAAAAACCCCGAGTGATGACAAATCGTCTATCACCACTTTATTAATGTAAAAATCGGGTTACAATGGGTGGAGTTTATGATCAATGAATACAATAATGCTAAGTGTGTGTGTTCTGCTCTAGTTTGCTCTGAGTATTGATAGTGAACGTGTTGTGTCTGCCTAATTGATCATAAACATATTTAAATAGGAAAATAATAACTAAAACACCTATTTTTTAGCCACCAATCAAGTCATTCCTTCATTGTAACTGTTTCCTTAATTATCCACGCGGTTTGTTGACTTGATTGCGAGATTATAGGTTGGACTTAGTCACTAGCGTTGTACCTACAAAAATATTAAGATAACAAAGGAAAATCGTTAGTAAATAATAAGTACTGAGAATCATTGATCCTGACAGGATATGCAACATATTCTAAGGATAATTGATCCAGATTATATGTTAGGATAACATATCCACGGTGTCAAATTTCCGTGCACTAACAATCATTTGAAAAGGTTATAAACGTTTTAAAATGATGGGAAGTTAACATGTGATTTGCATATAGAGAGAGAAAATGTTTGCTATTACTTTTATAGCATTTTTTTTGGTGTCCACTTGACACATGTCAATTAATTATGGTTTCTCACACTTCTCACACATAGCATTTCATATAATTATTTTCAACTAATATTGTACTCGGCGCGTTCAGGTCGAATAACGTGCATGGTAGGTCGAAATTGTTTATGTACCCCTTACGTTGTAGTTGTGCATTAAGGTGGGTCCGGTTGATTAACAGATGAAACATTAAAATATAAAAAAACGAAAATTGTTTCGGTCAGTAAAATCCAAGCATTGTTGGTCTTGGGCGCCGCCATAAGGATTCGGTAAAACTCTGGCGATGGTAAAACCTAAGTGTTGTCGATCCCGGGCGTTGCAGCAGTGAGTCGATGCGAATCCGATAGGTTACGATACCAAAAGTAAACAAAAAGGTCGTTGAAACTCGGGAGTTGGTAAAAAAACCTAATATTGTCCATTCGGGGTGTCTTATTGGTGTTTTGAGACAAATAACCATTTAATTATCAAATATTTTTAAAAGAAAAACAAAATAACGTGAAACACTTGGTCAATTTGTACTCATAAAAATTACAAAAGTTAAGAAAACAAGGTGGATATTATATCAAGCCTAATTGCAAGAACAAACTTGATGTTGTTTTTGAATATTTAAGTTGTTCACATCCCAACCTTTAGAGGGGACGGGGTGGAGCGTGGTGGCCGGCTATCAAACGTGATGGCCTCATAAACACCGCCTTCGGTGCCCCTATCACGCGTGATGGGGGTTTTTACGTGATGGCCATCACACGGTGAGGGGGGGGGGAGGATTTCGAGAAATTGGACCGTTGGGTAGGAGCCGTTGGAGGGTGTTTTAAAAAAAAATTTATTTTACCTATATAAATAACTCAAACGTATCTTCAAAACAAACTCAAATCCAACTCAAAGCTTCTACTACACACAACATTTTAACATCACACCAATGGAGGGTTCTAAGAAACGTGGCTCGGGTTCAAAGAAAACCCAAACCCAACCAAAGGTTCGACAAAATCTAGGCGAACCGACGAGATTTCGGTTACAAGACGAACCCGACACAACCCAACCATTCCAACAACAACCTTATTATCCACAACCTTTTCAACAGTCCTAAAACCAACAACAACCTTCCCAACAACAACGTTATTATCAACCGTCCCAAAACCAATCGTATCAAAACCAACTTTTTATTCCACCTTTTTCTACCCAAATTTTCCAAATAATGCTTTTCAAATGCTTCAATCTCAACCGTCTCAAATGTCCGTCGATCCTCTAGAAGATAACGATGTTATACATCAATTTGCAAGTGTTTTTCGTCATGAAGTGAACAATGCGGATGAAGATGAACCCGCGGAGGAGGATCAAGATGAACCCGCGAAGAGGCATTGGTTGCCCGCTGAGGAGGTCGCCATGACCAAGGCTTATTTACACTGCTTCGAATAAAAAAACACTCAAACCAACAAAAAAAAAGAAATGTTATGGAAACGTATTAATGGACATTTCTCGAAACTTCCCGGGTCAACCATACGAAACAAGGATCAAATGATTGCCAAGTGGGGAGATTTGAATCGAAAAATGTCAAAATTTAATGCTTGTTTCGTCCAATTGGTAACTATTTTAGTTTATTTTTTTTTATAATCTATTACTTTATTTTTACAATTTGATATATATATATATATACATATTTTTTTTCTAAATGTTTTGTAGTCCCGAACTCCACAAAGCGGAGCGAGCGAGGCGACTATCATAAAGGGACGCTATGGCCGATTATGTCAAGGTTTTCCGATGTAGACCTTTTCCCCACTTGGAAGCGTGGGATATTGCGAGACGTCACTCGAAGTGGGAACCGATTCCCATGGTCGATATGGACGGACCGACGGCTCCAAGGAAGAAAGGATCTTCTTCAAAAAGATCCAAAACTTCCGAGTCTGGGGACTACACAACGTCTACCGACGGCTTGTCATGCAACATGCCTAGCATGAACTTGAACGAGGAACCCGGAGACGATCCGGACGAGGACACACCCACGCCCACACGACCGCATTGCAAGAAAAATGGGGAATCCTCAAGACTCGGAAAGGAAGCGGTGGCCGAAAACTTCGACGAATACAAGTCAGCTAAGTTGGCGGAAATGGCCGAGACGAAGGAGCGAAAGAAAGAGGCTCATATTTTAAAAATGAAACGCGAAGAGACGTATATCAACCATTTGAATGAAAACAAAAAAAAAACGCCAATCTAACATTCCTCCTACAACCGCTACGAACATCTTGACAAATCGATCCTACTTCAATGCAAACACGAGATATGCGACAAGTGGGGTTGGGATGGGCCGTAGGTTTTTTTTTGTCTGTTTTTTTAATTTAGTTGTCATTGTAACGTTTATTTAATCTTGTTTTATTTTTTTATTAATGTAATCTTGTTTTATTTTTATTTATTTTAGTATATATTAAAAAAAAAACTTTATCACACCACCACCCCTACTAAATTTCATCACTTGTGATGGAATGTGTGGGATAACGTGGCACACCACCATTGAGTATGGTGGGTGATGAAAATGGAACCACCCCCTCCCCCTTTAGGGTGCACAGAGTGGTCATGGGAGGAGGGCAGGTACGGCAAGGACACCGTCCCGCTCTCCTCGGTCCTGATAAAAAATAAACATGATTGGAGTGTGTATGCCGATGCTCCCGTACTTCAATGGCAAAGGTCGTTGTGAGCCACAAGCTTTAGTGAACTTGTGATGATATTGACATGGCGAACTATGAGTAATATCCATCAATTATAATTACCTTGGTGGTCGTTTATCATTCGTCAAATTACATAACTTTTGTATAGATATGTTGTCTCTTCTCTATTTAGAAATGGAGGGTTTAAATCCTGCAAGTTACCGTAGTGGTTTGTGAAAGTATTTAGAAGTAAGCTAATTTGTCATTAAAAAAATCCATTATACAACATATAATATTATTTTTATTATTTATTATTTTCAAATTAACGTTCTAAAAGTTAATAAATAATCACTTTTGAATATTATAGTATATCAACACTATACACACTATTTCACCTTCATGGGACCGTCGAGCTCCTCCTACTAAAAATCTAAAATGAAAGATCCCATTCCGGTCGTGTCATTGTCGTGGGATATTTAGGTTCGAATAATTAAGGAATCATTCACCTTTGGTGCTCACTAGTTGTCAATAGGATCAAACCGAAGATCCCTTGTGGTACCATCCTAACCCATAGGGCAAGCATGTTTCGAAGCAAAAGTAGCATCCATACATTCCAATATATGATATATACCGTCACTTTAAACATCCCATGGCAGAAAAAGGAAACAATAAATAAAATTGGATATACTATCCATATTAAAATAGTAATGTTGGATGCGGGTCGTAGTTCCTGTTTTATTAGGTATGAGTAAAACTCGTAACTGACGAGTAAAATTAAAACTTGATTTCTAGAGATGTCACTGGATCAAGAATGGGTGACATTCTAGTGTTCTTAGTCTCATATCAAATTATAAAACTGATCTGGTTTTCAAAACTTAAGATAATATTGTAAGTCAAGATGATAGAGATTGCTTCGACTTATGCTTATGTGTGTGGGTTTAAATAACATGTAAAGAAACAATTTTTTGTAATCTTTTATAATAGAACAACAAAAGCAATCAAAGGTTGTGATTTACGGAACAGAAAAAACAAGAGATAATATCCCAAACATATATTTAAAACAATACTTATAATTTAACGGCAATATTTCTCAATTTATGAACAAGTTTATTATTTATAGTATATTATAAAGTTCGTGAAATACATGTTAATTATTTTTGGATTTTAAAAGTTTTAAGTTTTAAAGTATATAGTATAACATTTGATACAAATAATAATAACTTTTTAAAAGGTAAAATTGTCTTTTGTTATAACTAATAATTACTATACATTATTTAATAAATATTTAATTAACTAATAGTTAGTATACATTCTTAAAGGGTAAAACATTAATACATATTTAATCAATGTTTAAGGCAAAAAGGGTTAGAGGTATAGTTAAACTTAGGTGCTGTTTGTTTTTTAAGACAAAAATTGTCTGTAATATGATTTCATCTGATTTAATATCTGCAACTAAAGATGTGGTCTGAAGGTCTTCAATTTGAAAATATAATACTGTTTGTTTTATAAACTGGATATCGTTTGCATAAGTTGAAAAGTAGTAACCTATCATATATATTACAGTAGATAAAAGTCATTTAACGTTTGTAGACTGCTAAAATAATTGGTAGTGGTGTACGAACTATGGAAGTGGGTGGTGGCAGACAATTGTGGTAGGCGGTGAACGGTGGGTGGTGGTGATGGACGGTTGTGGTGGTGGGTGATGGACCGTGATGGTGGCCGACAATGGGTGGTGGTGGTGATGAATGGTGGTGGTGGGTGGTGGATGGTTATGGCTGGGTGGTGGTGGTGGATGGTGGTGGCAGCGGACGGCGGGTGGTGGTGGCGGACGGTGGTTGTGGCCGAAGGGGGTGGTGGTGATGGACGGTGGTGGTGATGGACGGTGGTTAACGGTGGTGGTGGTGAGTGGTTGACGGTGGTGGTGGACGACGGTGGTGGTGGTGGTGGTGGACGGTGGTGGTGGCGGCAGACGGTGGGTGGTGGTGGTGGCGGACGGTGGGTGGTGTTGGTGGTGTTGGACATTTGGTGTTGGTACTTGGTATGATGTTAAGAAGTATGAAGATGGTGAAAAAAACTTATTTTTTAAGATCATAAAAGTAGTTTTCAGATCTTTTTTTAAAACAAATAGTTTTCAAGAACTTATGTATGCGCGCCCATAAACATAGGCTCCTTGCAAACCTTATAAGCAAAAACAAACACAACCTTAATTTACCTCTTAGAAACCCGTAGCAAAACACGGACCACCTACTAGTTTAGTTTAATACTTTCCTATTAATCATCTCGGCCCTAGTCCCCACCCTTCCCTTATATGTTTCTTTTTCTCCGATAATTCATTCAAAAAAGTGTGTGTAAACAAAAATCGATATATATATACATCTTTCTTTATCTTATCGGTGATTTAGTGGACCACGTACTATTGAGATTTATAGTCCACAACATCTCCTCTAGAAGGAGGGCTTATCCTTCGTTCATGCAGGCAGTGGCGGATCTAAGTGTTATTCAGGGGTAGAGACCACCACAAAGATTTGTCTCAAGAGTAGAAACTTTTTTTTATCTCTATTAGCATACCTTTTCTTAAATATCTAGGATATACCTTATATAAGAAGGAAACTAATGAAGAGAGAAGAAATTAAAAAAAGACTTAGTGGTTTTAGTTTGAAAGGAAGCTATGAAAGCTTTGAAGAAATGGATGGAGAAGATGAAATTGCATTGGGAAAACAAATTTTCATATGATAATATGTGGTCATGAAAACACATGTTTATTTACACATTAAATACAAGTTTAAGACCTTTTTTTGTTCAACTATAAAAACAAGATAGACTTTTTATTGATTTGAGATTTAACCAAGATAGTAATTTAACCTTCCATGTTAGATATAATCATAATTTATAAGTAAACTACATTAAGCAGATAATATATAATGTTATCGGAATAGTTTATCGTGTTCTTTATTTTCTAATTTCTTTTGTTCAGAAGTGTTTTTATACGACGCTTTTTGACCAATTCATCTTGACTGGCATAATTTTTCCCCCACTAACGAAACCTTCTGGATTCGTCACTGCATGGAGGTCTCCTCCCACACACTCTATCTAGATATTGTATTGTATAATGTATATGCACACATAAACAAACTTGTATTACACTTGTTCATACACGTACTAATTATGTAACCATCGAAGCATGGTCCAAAGACCATGTCTTTGACCCCTTATATTATATTCTTTTGTGTTAGCATTAATGCAAAATACAAGAAGGGCTAGATCATCGGATGTGAAACATGATAGAAACGTCTGACGCTGATAAATGATGACTCTTCAACAAAGGCCAGTCTTTGAAGAAAGAAAAACTCATGAATTTAGAAACATTTTATGCTATTTTGTGTAGGAAATTCAACATTTGAAATATGAAGAAATAAACTTGGTAAATGAAATGACATTAAAAAGATTGTAAAGTTTAATTTGTTATATGAATTTGATTAATAATATTTGGTTGTAAAATTCTTAAAGAAGTGGGAGTGTGGTGGTGACTATGATGGTTGTATTTCTGGTGGTAGTGTTATTACATGGTTTTGCGTCTTGATCTTTGCTTAACGTATTTTGGTATTAGAATAATGTATAGCGGTATTTGGTAATAATGTAAAGTTACATTCGCTAATGTAAGTTCATTCGTTTGAGTAGTTAATAACAAATGAGCTCAGGGTGTTATCCATCCTTATTCTTTGGGGATGTTAATGAATGAGGGTCAGGTATGTGGTCATTTGTTAAGTTAACGAATGATACTTAATGTATTGATAGCGAATGAGTCTCATTCGTTAGGGAGTGTCTAATGAATGAGCTTATCGTCTATATATACCATGTATGTTCTATTCAAATTAACAGTTCTGATATTATCCAATTCCATCTCGTTACACTGTCCAAATTCCCTCTCAACACACACTAACGTATATTTATCTACACGTATTCATATCATTGACTATATCCATTAACGTAATGAACTAGTAATCAATCAGATCACGGTTCCTCAGTTACTGACGGGGAATTGGTGGTGGGGACAAGGTTAGTGGCAAGGTTAGGAGTGAACAATCTAAGTTGCTTGTGATCGAGCTAGCTAGTTACTCACAGTGACGGATCTAAAAGTAAAGTTGACTGGTAGTGCAGGATAAATATCTTTTGTTCTGGTTAACCGATACATAAAACGAAGATGAAAAGCGGGCTAAATTTTTTTTGTTCAGGCCAGCCTAGCTGATACACTAAACGAAGAAGAAAAAAATTGCATTAAAAAGGTAATTCTCCAAAAATGTTGAGGATTAACACGGGCTACCCCAAAACCTGTAGATATTAAACGGGCACACTCGCAAAATTCTCGAGGCAAATGAATATTAAATGGGCCTGAACCAGAGCTTAAAAATAAGCTAGCTTAATAAACATGTTCGATCTATAAAGCTTCATACATCGAGCTTGAAAGCTCTTAAGCTTAGCCGAGCTTCTTGTATTTATATATTACATATTAAAAAATGTTTTATATATATATATATATATAAATGTGTGTAATTATAAAATATAAAATAATAATTATATAATAAAGCAATTTGGAATAAATAATCCACATTTTATGTATTGGCCGATAATAATCTTACATTTAAAATCACTACCAACGGTCCAACAATTCAACTAATTTTGTCTTAATGGACATCCGTTAAAAAACATTTAACGTCAGTAAGTTTTTCCAAGTTTCAAACCGATGTTTAGGGCTATTAATCGGAAGAATGATACGAGCTGATTGATGTAAAAACTTATCTCGAAATGGTGATTCAAATGACTTGATTTTTGTTAATTGGAAATTCAAACACACTAATTGAAACACTGTTAGATCACTGTTTCATGATAAGTTTTACGTCAGTCGACTCGTATCCTTCTTCCGATCAAAAATCCTAAAACATCGATTTGGAACTCGAAAAAAACTTACCGACGTTAATTGTTTTTAAACAGAGGTCCATTAAGACAAAAACAGTTGAAAGGTTGGACCGTTGGTAGTAATTTTTAAAGGCGAGACTATTATCGGCTAATACACAAAAGGTGAGATTATGTATATCCAATTTTTCTATAATAAAATAAGTTAACTAATTAAATAACTAACAAAAATAAGCAGGTCACCAAGCGACGATGGAATTAGTGATGGTTGCGGAGGGAGCTAACACAATGTCGACAATGACATGGGTGGTAGTAAAGATTAAAAAAGCAACGGGGAGGCTATTGTGGTAATTGTAAGATATGGGGTGGTGCTAGTGAAGGCGTTACTAGTGGAGGTGACGGTGCTTGTCAAGTGATTGAAAATAGGAACGATAATGAAAAGGGCAGTGACGATGATGTGGTGATGGTTGTTGCAATAATGGTAGGGTGATGTTGTGAGCGAGGGAACTGAGGATGACCTGACAATGTAGGGATGGAGATTACGACAAGGGTGACGACGACAATGGTGGCGACAATGACTATGACTTGGTTTTCCTTAATAAAATTGAGCATCGAATTCCTTTAGGTGAAGGGCTTCGATTAAATTTGTTACAATTTCATTTCGTCCAATCAGGAATGTAATCATTTGAAATTAGATGTGTAGAGTTTTTCCAAAACCAATGGGAAAAGAACATAATGAAGATTTTCTAACGAAATTCGAAATCAAACGCACCTAATTAATATATTTGATTCATTTAGTTTTTGTTTTTTTCGAATACAAACATTACCACATATTTGTAGTGTTTCTTAGAAGGTTCTATATTTATAGACTTTTCTTAACGTCTAATTAATTTATTCTGAGCAACATGTTTCTACGATCAATAGATTTTTCATTAAAATGGAGATTATCGGGTGAATCAGTGGTTCGTAAGTGAACCAATTGACGGGTAAAAAAACAGATTTTTACATCCACTGAGACAAAAAATAACGATTTTCACATATTTAGCTTCGTAAATCATACATGCATTGTTGAAACATTGATTAAAAGTTCATCGGAAGTTTCCAAGCATTCACACACTTTTTGAGTTCTTTTGTACTGAATCCAGTGACTTGATCAAATTCCATAAGATAATATCCATCGACTCCTTTGTGGCTATGATGACATAAACAAAGTTTGCTACTAAGTGGAAAATTTTGTGAATCATGCATGAAATCACTTTCATATTCTTCTCTCACCTATAATGATATCAATAATCGGATTGCCAATATTAAAGTATTTTGCGTATAACGGAATTGATAATCGGATTACCCAAGCCTCCTAACTCTTAGCATTTAAATTTCTCATTTGGTGTACAAGTAAATCTCGATTATCAAAAATAGTATGATGACACTAAAATTACCGACATAAGTTTTGGCGATTCAAGTTTTACGAATTCCACATCAGAGTTTCGTCAAGAAGTTTAAAATGCATCCCTGTCTCACCTTCAAAGGGCCAAAAAAGGATATTTCAATCAACGATAAAAACAAAAACCAGCTGGGATGATCACAAAAGTGAATGAATTATTGCACAGGGGATTTTAGGTATGGTACCTAGCTACCTATAGATGATATACAAGCAAGAACTATGTTCTGCATGCACAAGATCCACCACCTTCTTCGGTACCCACCTAGCATGAACTATTCCAAGAATGGTGTTAATGTATTTAACTCCTATATGTTAAAACTATTACACTTTAGATCAGATGGTGATTAACTTAATCGTAGCTCGAAAGTCTAACAGGATTAAGCTGACCCATGTATTCTAAATCAACACCTAATTCACTTATAACTAGGTTTCGATGCTGAAGAGATATGACTAGGATTCAAAGGTAAACCCATATTAGGAGAACCAACCCAACAAAATGACATGGCATGTGAGGACTGCTGGAATATTTTTGCCCATGAGAAAACCCAATAAAATATTATCCCACATGGGTTATAAATATTATTTATTTATTAATATTAATTAGTTAATAAGAAAAAAAAACATATATGGTTTCTTAAAAACTCTTCGTATGAGTTTTACACCATAAATTGTTGTTTTAATTTTTGGGCCCATGTTAACATTTATGGTGATGGATTTTTCGTGGGTTGTACGTAAGGAGCAAGTAAACAATACAAAGGGTTTTTTGTTTGTGGTGTGAAGAGGTATGTACCCGCCTCAACATCGAGCGGGGCGGGTCAACCCACAAGATATATACAAGACATTAGAAATCAAAGATATTATCAAGGCACAAAGCCAAAACTTATGCGCACAGCGCATATCGCATATGCTCAAGCATCACATGCTCGCACATATCACATATGCTCAGGCATCACATATGCTCGCGCGTATCACATGCTCACGCATCATATATGCTTATGCATATCACATCGTGCGTGGCGCATCCGCGCGCGGCGCATATCACATGCTCGCGCATCATACATGCCCACCCATATCACAGTTGCGCATGGCGCAGCTGCGCGATGG
Source organism: Bidens hawaiensis (assembly GCF_021521415.1). Lineage (NCBI taxonomy): Eukaryota > Viridiplantae > Streptophyta > Magnoliopsida > Asterales > Asteraceae > Bidens > Bidens hawaiensis. The sequence goes on along the minus strand of NW_027495287.1, from coordinate 150,440 downwards.
GGCATCCGCGCGTGACGCGTATTACATGCTTGTGCGTATCACATCTGCGCATGAAATATCTGCGCGTGAGAATAAAGAGAAGACCTCGCGCATCCTCAGGATGGGCGCATATCACACATGCACATAATCAACCTCGTCCTTATCCAAATCAGGATTAGGGCAACCTTGATTGTGCACGTCAGATAACCTTCCAGAAGGCATCTTTTTAAGGAATAAGGATATGCTGATGTTGACAGCTGCTAAATGAAAGGTGGACAGCTCAGCATGACTCATGGGTTACCACGTGATTATAACCAATGAAAAAGCACCAGGTGTCTCCAAGGACACGTGGCGCAAATCGATTGGAGGAGGCCAACAAAACCCTAATTTGGTCTCAGCTCAATCAGTGGAAACCCTAGCACTATAAATACAGCATCAACTCCACAAGGAAACATATACAGAAACACAATCACATAATCATACAGAGTAACATACAGTATTCAGCTATCAAGCAATACTCTCCAAATTCCCTTACTCTCACATTATTATCTTCTCCTACACATACTTATTCTCACGCCGGAGGGTTACCCCAAAGAGGACCCCTCTGTCCCTTTCTGAGGGGTAAGTAACGGCGTTGTTCATTTTGTAGGTGGAAGAACACTGATCCAGAAGAATCATCGGTGAAATAGTACAATCAAAACCCGAGGAAAGTAGATCTGCTACCAGTGAGTAGATCCACGTTTCTTCATTGGCGCCATCCACTGTTACAAACGGCAACCAGATCTCATCAGATCTGTTAAAAAAAATCTTTCACCATGGTTTCTGGCGTTCGTAACGTTGATCAAGCTCTGGAGGATATTGAACGTGAGGGTGTTAACGACGGACAGCAGTTTCTGAGGGTTCCGCGTGATTCTACGCATACCACCAGTAACCGTCCCTTCGTCACAACCCCTCACGGCCAGACTGAAACTCCTCCAGACGATCTCACGTTATAAAATCTTGCCGGCGCAAAACAGAAAGGACCAATGGGTCCAGAAGAAACAAATGATCCGAATGAATGGCTCATAAACGAGCAGCGGCGTCTAATGGAAAAGTACAATGAAATGGTCAAACAGAAAAAGCTAGCCGACCAAACACAAAGGCAAGCGTTTGATAAGCAGACTACAAAAAGGCCGCGCGCGCCGGAAGAAGGACATTCTGTTCACACTGCACACACTGAGTTCAGTGATGAAGAAGTGCATAGCATGAGGAAGACGCGAGATACTCATGCAGGAGCCTCACAACTCCGCGCGCCTGTGAACATGGCGCCTGGAGCCAGAGCAGATCTGGATCTGCAAATGCCGTACAGCCCGCCAGTGAGGGGGCAGGTAGACGTAACCACGCCGTACCGCCCGGCCATCTTAGTGAAGCACTCAAAGTTTACTGAGCGCATCGCTAACGCCCCAATTCAGCACAAGACCAAGATGCCAAGTGGTCTGGGCAAATATGATGGCACAACTGATCCAGATGACTTCTTGCAAGGTTTCTATAACACTGGAAACCTAGAGAGCTGGACGATGCCAACATGGTGTCACATGTTTGCTCGCTGCCTTACGGGCGCGGCGCGTGTCTGGTTCGAGAGCTTGCCGACTGGGCAAATTGATGGGTTCGAGGAACTATTGGAAAAATTCCAAGCCCACTTCGTACAGCAGCGCAGACACACGCGCGATCCTGATGACATCATGCACTGCATGCGCAGGAATGATGAAACGATTGAGGACTACATCACTCGTTTCAATCAGGAGTCTCTGGCAATTGGAGGTATAACTGAGCAACTCCTGCTCGTTGCCTTTATACAAGGCGCGCGCAGTGATCAACTGCGCCGAGCTCTTGTAAGCAGAGATTGTATGCCCACCACTTGGGCAAAACTAATGGAAGCATCGCGAGTCTTCGCGAGAAATGAAAAACAGATTGCCCAAGATAGGGCAAGAGAAAGAACGCATCAGGCTGAATCACCGCGCAGCAAAGAGAAGAGGGCCAAACAGAACTCTGTATGGTCCAAGTTGCAACCAACAAGTTTTTCTTCCGCAGAAAAGCAAGCGCAACCAAGCTCACCCCAGCCCCAAAAAGATGTTCGTAATCGCGGGGAGGGTGACAAGAGGGAGGGGGGCAGAGATCCTAGCAGACCTCTGCCAAGAATATGGACTTCCCTCACTAAAACACCTTCACAGGTGTTAAGTACTGAGAATGTCCAATTCAAGCCCCCCAAGCAACTACACTACAAGGGACCGCAAAACAGTGGCAAATATTGTGAATTTCACAGGTCCCCGGGCCACAACACCGACGCATGCCATCATTTAAAGGATGCGATCGAGAAGGATGTAAAATTAGGCAGGCTGGCTCACTTGGTGAAAAACCCAAGAATAGAAGATGAGCAACCGGAAGGAGCCTCTGCCAGCAAGAAATACAAAAGAATCTGTGTGGCTGAGGGGGGACGACAAGGGCAGACGTCAAAAAAGAGAAGCGTGCAAATCCACGGAGATTGGCGCGAGCAGCAAGTCATCTTCCCAAGAATCAGGGGAGGCCCTTCAATCAGCAGTCCTCTCGTCATCACCACACACATTGCTCATTACGAAGTGTCAAAAGTCCTGGTGGACACTGGAAGCGAATCTGACATTATGTATGAGCAATGTTTCAGAAAGTTAGACCCGGCAGACCAAGCGCGGCTCGAAATTGTGAACGCACCAATCTGTGGTGTTTCAAATGAAATCATCCATCCCCTAGGTCAGATTCAGTTTGAACTAACTATGGGGGATGATGAGTACAAGCGAGCCGAAGTTGTCAACTTCTTGGTCTTGCCCACCACGTCATGCCACAATATGATCTTGGGTAGGGGAACGATTGCCCAATTTAATGCTATACCGTCGCCAGCGCACGGCGCATTGGGGTTCCCTACACCAACAGGCGTAACATTTGTCTACCGCGATCATTTGTGCGCAGTGACAAGTACGCCGCGGGAAGGGAGAATGAAACTTCCAATAGCGGACAATGCGCCAGAGAAGTGGATTTTAAACCCAAAATTCCCAGAGCAAACGGTCACAATTGGCGCTACCATTTCAGACGAAACGAGATTGAGAATGAAAAGGTTGCTCACAAAATACACGTCGGTCTTCGCGTGGCAACACTCCGATATGACTGGGGTCCCGCGAGACTTGGCGCAACATTCTCTTAACACGTTCAAGTCGGTGGAGCCAATTGCTCAGAAAAAGAGAATCATGGGGGATGAAAAGGCGAAGGCCATGAATGAGCAAGTTGAGGACCTGTTGCGCGCAAACATCATCCGCCCGATCCGATACCAGACGTGGGTAGCCAATCCTGTGATGGTAAAGAAAAGCAACGGGTCATGGAGGATGTGTATTGACTTCAAGGACCTCAACAAAGCATGTCCGAAAGACTGTTACCCCCTCCCAAACATCGACGCAAAGGTGGACTCCGTGGCGCCATTCAAGCTCAAATGTTTCCTGGATGCCTACAAAGGCTATCACCAGATTCAAATGGCACCACAAGACGAAGACAAGACTGCCTTCAGAACCGACAAGGGTGTTTTTTGTTACACAAAAATGCCCTTTGGTTTAAAGAATGCGAGCGCAACCTATCAGAGACTTATGGATTCGGTTTTCAGTGAACAAATCGGAAGAAATCTAGAAGTCTACGTGGATGATTTGGTGATCAAGAGCAGGGAGGAGAGACAAATGCTCAAAGACATCGAGGAAACTCTTCAGCGCCTAACGGAAGTCAACATGAAGCTCAACCCGAGCAAATGTACTTTCGGCGCGGAAGAGGGGAAATTTCTTGGTGTAATGGTCACTAAGGAGGGTTTCAAGGTGAACCCTGAAAAGGTGGAAGCCATCCTTGACATGCCTTCACCATCCACCATGAAAGAGGTTCAGAAGCTGAATGGTAGATTGGTGTCAATCAACAGGTTCCTAGCGAACCACGCCAGCAAATCTACTCCATTCGTTAACACTTTGAGGAACTGCTTGAAGAAGAGCCAATTCAAGTGGACGCCTGAGGCTGAGCAAGCTTTCAGTGAGATAAAAGAATGTCTCATAATGCTGCCCGCGCTAACAGCTCCACTTCCTGGCGAAACCCTTACATTGTACTTGTCAGCTGGAGACCGCGCCATCGGCGCAGTATTATTGGTGGATCGCAAGGGGATCCAAACACCAATATACTATGTGAGTCGGGTGCTGACAGACCCTGAGACGCGCTATTCCATCATGGAAAAGTTAGTTTTGTCACTAACACACGCGTCGCGCAAGCTTCATAGATACTTCAATGGTCATCCTATTGAAGTTCTGACTGGTTACAACATCCAGCAAGTCTTGCGACGCCCCGCGCTCTCCGGAAGGCTGACAAAGTGGGCGCTGGAATTAGGTGAACACACGATCACCTATAAGCCCCGTCCAGCAATAAAGGGTCAAGTTTTAGCGGATTTCATCACGGAAATCCCAGAGGGAAAGATTGAAGAAGCTCAGCGCGAGGTAGACTCTCCGCGAGCAAATGATGAAGAAGATGTTTGGAGGCAATTCACTGATGGAGCCTCCAACAGCGAAGGGTCCGGCGCAGGCCTCAAACTGGTGGACCCTGATAATCATGAATATACTTATGCTATTAGGTTGGACTTCAAGAGTACCAACAATGAGGCTGAGTATGAAGCCCTGCTGGCTGGTCTGCGCATTGCGCGCAAGTTTGGAGTTAAAAGGCTAGAGGCCCATGTTGATTCTTACTTGGTAGCTGCTCAGGTCAACGGCCTTTATGACGCCAAGGAGAACACAATGCCTCTATATCTAGAGCAGGCAAAAAAGCTCGCTGAGCAATTTGACTTCTTCAAGATCATACACATCCCGCGCAGCGAAAATAAGTCTGCTGACGCGTTGAGTAAGATGGCATCAACTAATTTTGATCACTTTGGCAAAGATGTCAGGGTGGAAGTGATGAGCAACCCGTCAGTACAAATGCAATCTGTCCTTGTAATTCATACAACCCCTTCATCCTGGATAACTCCAATAATGGAATTCCTGAAGGAGGGGAAGTTACCGGACGATCGCGCACAGGCAAGGAAGATAAGACACAAGGCGCAGAACTATGAACTACTTGATGGTACATTATATCGACGCTCTTATCTTGGACCGCTCATGAAATGCCTGGATGCTGAAGAAGCAAGCTATGTGATTAGGGAGATTCACGAAGGAATCTGCGGAATACACGCTGGCCCGCGCATGGTGGTTGCCAAGGCAATGAGCGCAGGCTACTATTGGCCAGGCATGTACTTGGATGCGCTAAAAGAAATCCAAAAATGCAAGGCATGTCAGAGCTACGCGCCAAACACCATCCGGCCAAAGAACAACTTGATTCCAGTGACCTCCGCATGGCCTTTCCACAAATGGGCCATTGATATTGTGGGGCCCCTGCCGCAAGCGCAAGGGCGAGTGAAATTTTTGGTAGTGGCAGTAGACTATTTCACAAAATGGGTTGAAGCCAAGCCACTAGCAAAAATCACAGCTGAGGCGATGAAGCAATTTATCTGGAGCCACATCATTTGCCGTTTTGGCCTTCCTATGGAAATTGTGAGCGACAATGGCAAACAATTCACCGACAGGAAGATATCTAGCTGGCTCAAAGAATTGCACATCAACCAAATTTTCACTTCGGTCTACCACCCTCAGGGGAATGGCCAAGTGGAGCGCGCAAATCAAAGTTTGTTAATTGGGCTGAAGAAAAGGTTGGAGGGAGAATCCCATTCTTGGGTCGAAGAGTTACCTAATGTCCTGTGGGCGCACAGAACACTACGCAAAACTAGCAATGGCGAATCTCCGTTCAGCCTAACCTATGGGACAGAGGCTGTGATCCCAGCAGAAATTGGATGCCCATCCCATAGGGTGCTCATGATGAGCAAGACTGATAACGAGCGCGAAAGAAGGTTAGATCTCAACTTGCTTGAAGGGCGCAGAGAAGCGGCTATCATCAGTGAAGCCAAATACAAGAAAAAGCTGGAAAAATATTATAATCAGCGCGTTAAAGAATGCCACTTCAAGAAAAATGATTTTGTCCTTCGAAACAATGAAGCTAGCCGCGCTATACCCCCAGGAAAAATGTCCCCCAATTGGGAGGGACCTTATCAAATCTCAGAAGAATTGGGGAAAGGCGCGTATGCTTTAAAAGATTTGAATGGAAAAAAGATACCGCGCGCATGGAATGCAGCACAGCTTAGAAAATGCTTCATGTAAAAATTCAAATATGTAATCAAGGCTTTTAAGCCATCATGATTGATGATTCGCGCTATCTTTCAATATTTGTTCTATTACCTTTGCATACATGTTTCACACTTCCTTTATTAATTTGGAGCAATATGACAACACTATATTGACTTCAAAACAAAATAAAACGAAGTAAAACATACATGCGCGAGCCTTAGCTCAAGCGCGTTAACGAGTCTTAACTCTGAAACGTCAGGGCCTTAGCCCAAACCTACGAGCCTTAGCTCAAACACGTTAACGAGTCTTAACTCTAAAAACGTCAGGGCCTTAGCCCAAAACAAAGAGCCGTAGCTCAAAACACTCACAAACATCCATCTTACATCCCGCGCAGCCTGATCATAAAAATCCCTAAACACAACTAAGGCAAAGTACATGCCAAATCATAGTTGTTGAGGTCTCAGGTCGAGGTCGCGCACGGAATCATAATGGATATCTGAGTAACACATGCTGACATGTAATGGCTAAAACTCATAATTCCATATAAAAAACGCGCGACAACGACGCGCAAAAAAGGAATAGTGAAAAGTCATCGCGCGTGTCAGCATAAACAAGATACTGCGAAACCACTTACAAAATAGGACTATGGTTAAGTGAATAATTTCCTTACAACCTTGTTCTTATTTTAACGTGCAAGCATATCTTATATCTATACAAGCAAACATGAAGAGATGAATGGAAATGCGCAAGATGTGAAAAAGGGAAAACAAATTTCATTCCATAGCATTGAAATTTACAAGTGTGATGAGTTACAAATTACAAGTATAACAAAAAACAAAAAAAAAAAAAAAAAATTTAGAAAGATGAAGGGCTTCTCAAGTCTCCACGTCGACGTCAGCCACTTCATCACCCTCATCATCTCCCGCAGCATCTGGCGCGGCCCGCTCCTCATCTCCAAACTGACCATAGTCAAGTTCTTCCTCCTCAATGGAGTCTTCTATCACGACGGTGTCAGGAGCAGATTCTTTCGCCGCGCCAGAGCCGCTGGCAGGGGCAACATCCCCCGCGCCACCATCATCGCCACCAGCCCCCTCGCATTCGTCGAGCAACTTCTTTAGCGCGCCGAGGTCGGGCTGGTCAGCAAGCGCAGCTATCTGCAAATCATTAGAAAAGTGTTGAGTACAAAACACTTGGAAAATTAATCAAGAAAAACTCATTAAGGTCAAGGTACCTGCTCAAGGATGGGGATGGGAGTATTCATATACTTCTCCCCCACCGCGACCATGTCCGCGAAGGCCGCGTCGCTCTTGTAAGGGTACTCGGATGGGTTCTTCTTCAACATGCCATATCCATAGCCATCCGTAAACCCTTCAGCTCGACCCACCAAGCGCGCGGCAGCATTGCAGTCCATCACAAGGGCCTGAAACTCGCCAGAATATTTCATCGCCAAAGCGCAACGAGTCATGCCCTGTGACACCAGCCATTGGCAATCCTGCGCGAGGCCAGCAACAGACGTCTCCAGGGCAGGAACCTGGGAGTTTAATAACTCAACAGTTTCCTTGGTCTTTTTTAGCTCCTCTTTATCAGACGCTGCTGCCGCCAAAATTTTTTCTTTCTCCGCCTGCGCAGCATCAAGTGCTTCCTGGCTAGACGCTGCCGTCGCCAAGGCCTCATCTCTATCGGCCTGCGCGGCCGCCAACTCCTTCTTCAGGCGCGCAACCTCACTCTCCAGTGATGATTTCTCAGTGATACTCTGGACGATAGCTTGGTCACGCGCCTCCGCCTCCAGTTCCAAGTCACGCACTCTCCGCGCGTACTTGGCAACTTCGGCCTCCGCCACCTGCTGCTTCTCCCGCGCAGCTTGGAGCTCATGCCCGCGCTTAATAAAGGCGGTGTTGGCACTTGCTCGGTTTTCGCTGAGCTCCGCCTGGAGTTTCTCAGCTCGCGCGCGAGCATCAGAAAGGTTCCAGGCAGCCACCTTAGCCTCTTGCTGGGCTTCCACAAGAGCATCGCGTACTTTAATATAATCACGATGAAGCTCTTGGGAGGCAGCAAAGAAAGCCGACCCAGCGAAAATGTGATCGTTGAGCAAGTCAGCGCGGGTGCGCCCCTCCTGATACCTCCTTTCAGTAGGGGGCACGGCATGAGCCCAGAAGTCCTCGCATACACCCATGGATTGGAAGGAACTGTTTTCGTTAATATTCCATCTCGGGCGGTAAACGTGGTCACCTTCCTGCAAAACACAAGAAATGTTCTAAGTCATAAAAACATACTTATATGGAAGTACGCGCAGCGGAGCAACAAATTAAAACATACCTGTGGGGGTGAAGCAGAAAAGTCAGCGCCAGCCTCACCAGAAGTCTGCGCTGCGAAGTCTTGTGGCATCGCAGGGCTGGCACGGACTCCGAAGGAGTCTTCAGCTTGAGATCCCTCATCCTCCTCATCTTCTTCAATCGGCCTCTTCTCCTGCGACCAGGAGGGCTCCAAACCAGTCTCGCGAAGAGGGCTGCGCGTAGGAGGAGGCGAGGGAGGTCTTGACGCCTCCAGTTCGGCGCGCAATACGGCTTCCTGCTCCTTTGTAATCCCAATAAGGGGAGACTCAGCACTAGCAGGAGCAGGAGCAGAACCAGCGGCGCCGGCAACGGCGCCAGGAGTGTCACCAGCAGCTTCTACGCCAGCTACAACTCCTATGAACAAATCAACAACAAAAAATGGTTTATGACTTGATCAAAACAAAAAATTCAGAAGACAAATGCGCAAATCATACCTTGGCGCAATTCTGTTCGCGCGGCGAACATCGCCATAAAGTTCATTCTACCCTTTTCTGAGGGTAGAACAGGGGACTTCGAAGCAGCCCCCGGCGCAGCCTCAGCACCTTGTTGCGCCTGCGGCTGATCTGCTACCGTCGCCGGTCCTGCAAACATTCAAATGCGAAAAGATTTAATAATAATTCAATCAGAATCGCCCTCATCGAACCATTATGGGTAAGCAAAGTATACCTGTCGCAGGCGCGACATTGCTTCTCTCTTCAGCCGCGCGAAGGGAGGAGGTGACGCCACCATACCTCAAGTGGACAGGAGGTCTGCCCACTTTCACAGGCAGGGAAGCTAAAGACACCTTGGTGGTAAACACCTGGGTTTCCTCATGTCCCTTCGTTTGAGCATGGGGATGAGCGACAGGGGTGTCATCTTTTTTCTGTTTCTTACTGGCCCCTGCGCCAGATTTCCCCTTAGCTTTGCGTTTTAGTAGGGGCGCCTCCTCTTCCTCCTCCTCCTCTTCCGCGAGCTCCAGCTCGTAGTTTTCGAGCGCATCTGCAAATACAAGCAACAGAACTGTTAATAAACTTTGGTACTCTAAAGGAATAAGCATAAGTGCGAAGGCTTACCAGGCGCGTCGCTATCAAAGTCAAATTCCAGATCCACAGGGATGAACATGTCATCGAAGCGATCTGGGAAGCCCACCTCCCCAGCGCCCAGCGGGACGGAGCCACCCTCCACTTGATCGTCGTATGCGGCGTGGAAAAACTCCTTGGTTACTGCGCAAAAACAACACAAATAATATCAGCAAAGGCAAATTCTATTAGCGCAGAAAGAAAGCAATGCGATAACTTACGCAAGCCGTCCACTTGGATGACAGGCTCCGCCGCGCTGTCGGCCCACAGCTTACTCATGCCGACCCCCACCAGCGCCTCCTCGCGAATTTTCTTGGCGGGGGATGGTTCGGCGGTCAGTTTCTTAACCCAGGCGCCGGTTGGGTTCTTAATAACATCCGCATCCGCGGGCGCAGAATCGATCGCGCGCATCGTCATGCGGATGGGGATTACACCAGCCCTGATGTAGAAGAACCTCTCAGACCAGTCATGAAGGCTCTTGAATGACACAGTGCTGCACTTAACCTTCTGACTGCGAGGAATAAAGGAGATCCAAGAATCTTGGATCTTGGGCTTGTAAAAAAATTGAAAGCGCCGAGGGGTGGGCTCCTCGCGCTGTGATTTGCACATGAACTCGAAATGAGTCATGCGCACAAGTCCAAACGGATGGACTTGGGATATATGAATCCCGAAAAACCGTAACACCGCACCTACAAACCTTGTCATCGGAAGACGAAGGTTGCAGTGGGTGAAAAAATGGGTGTACAGCGAAATATAGCCGGGAGGCGGGTCCGCCGCCGTTTTCCCGGCCACAGGCAACATGCAGCCAAACACAGGGAGAAAACCCTGTGACGAGATGAGGCTGTCGAGATCGGCCTGCCTCAATTTGCAGGGGATTTCATTCCACCTTTTCGTGGCCTTGGTTCTCCCTACTTCCTCCGTTGTGGTCTCAACAACCCTCTTCCCCTTGCCCTTTTGCTTCAATGTCGACATCACCACAGATTTCACACGGCGTCTTCGAGAGGCAATAGATGTGATTGAGGGGTTAGAGGAGTCTGAGCTATCAGACATACAATAACAACAGCAACAGATAACAGGGTATTTGGAAGCAATAACCAGAAAATCGGAAAGATAGAAGCTTTGGAGTACATAACAATGAAGATGAGGAAAAAATTTTTTCCTAAGGGCCTGCTTTTATAGGCCCAGGAGAGAGAAAATTGGCAACTGATCGGATTTCACGCGCCCCCACTCGCAGCTGTAAGCCAACGTGGCCGCGGCACGTGTCCTTGACACTGTTTGAAGGGACATGAAAACGTAACGGAACAGCCACGGAGCAGAGACGCGCCCCCACTCGCAGGTGCAAACCAATGCGAGCGCGACACGTGTTCCAGACAGCTGTGCGAGGGGACATGAAAGGCAACTGTAGCACCTCGAGCACACGAAACGTCTGACACGTTTCCGGCGCACGTCACCACCAACCAACCACGAGTTTGGACCCTTCGTTTCAACCAAATGGATAGAACTTCGCGCAACGACGTAAACAACCAAGAAAACGACAAAACCCCATTAAAAGACCAAATCAGTAAGTCTAATATCTATTTTACCGCGCTCGCGCGAGATAAGACACACATTAGACTGGTGGGGCTTGAAGAGGTATGTACCCGCCTCAACATCGAGCGGGGCGGGTCAACCCACAAGATATATACAAGACATTAGAAATCAAAGATATTATCAAGGCACAAAGCCAAAACTTATGCGCACAGCGCATATCGCATATGCTCAAGCATCACATGCTCGCACATATCACATATGCTCAGGCATCACATATGCTCGCGCGTATCACATGCTCACGCATCATATATGCTTATGCATATCACATCGTGCGTGGCGCATCCGCGCGCGGCGCATATCACATGCTCGCGCATCATACATGCCCACCCATATCACAGTTGCGCATGGCGCAGCTGCGCGATGGGGCATCCGCGCGTGACGCGTATTACATGCTTGTGCGTATCACATCTGCGCATGAAATATCTGCGCATGAGAATAAAGAGAAGACCTCGCGCATCCTCAGGATGGGCGCATATCACACATGCACATAATCAACCTCGTCCTTATCTAAATCAGGATTAGGGCAACCTTGATTGTGCACGTCAGATAACCTTCCAGAAGGCATCTTTTTAAGGAATAAGGATATGCTGATGTTGACAGCTGCTAAATGAAAGGTGGACAGCTCAGCATGACTCATGGGTTACCACGTGATTATAACCAATGAAAAAGCACCAGGTGTCTCCAAGGACACGTGGCGCAAATCGATTGGAGGAGGCCAACAAAACCCTAATTTGGTCTCAGCTCAATCAGTGGAAACCCTAGCACTATAAATACAGCATCAACTCCACAAGGAAACATATACAGAAACACAATCACATAATCATACAGAGTAACATACAGTATTCAGCTATCAAGCAATACTCTCCAAATTCCCTTACTCTCACATTATTATCTTCTCCTACACATACTTATTCTCACGCCGGAGGGTTACCCCAAAGAGGACCCCTCTGTCCCTTTCTGAGGGGTAAGTAACGGCGCTGTTCATTTTGTAGGTGGAAGAACACTGATCCAGAAGAATCATCGGTGAAATAGTACAATCAAAACCCGAGGAAAGTAGATCTGCTACCAGTGAGTAGATCCACATTTCTTCATGGTGCATATCCATTCTGCCGAAATACACAGCAAGAATGGTTTGGTGAATATTATTTTTGAGTTCCTCTTCCTCAGTTGATAATTAGAAAAGAGACGAAGAGAAGTTTTGGTACTTCTTTCTTTTGGTGTTTGGAGACAAGAGACGTGCCAGAGACTGATTCATTCTCTCGTTGGTGATACCTCTTACTCGTTTATTTTGTAGTTTGATTTCATATACTTGAAGATTTTTTGTACCAAGTATATGATGATTTGTGTATGCCTCTAGTTTTACCTAGAGAAGAACTTTTGTATTGCTCATTATTGGTGATAGTGGATTTGAAGCGGCTCTAGTAGTCCCGTGATTTTTTACTCTCGCCTTGAGAGGTTTTCCACGCTAAAATTTATTGTGTCACTTTTACTTTTAATTACCCTATTTGTTTGCATCCTCATTGGTTCATTCGGGTTGGGATATAGTTTAGCCAAACGAAGTTTAATTCCTCAATTTTTGTTTACCGTTCGTGGCTAGGTGGTCGTTTTTCCCAACAGAGTGGTATCAGAGCTTCGGCTCTTGTTCTTGGGTTAAGACTTGTTTGAACGATGGAAGCTAATACGGGTAGGATGGTGAGTTTGAATAGTTCCAATTATCATGTTTGGAAAGGCAAGATGGAAGACCTTCTTTATATGAAGGATTATTATTTGCCTGTTTTTACTACCGATAAACCTGAAGATAAAACTGATGAAGAATGGAATATTTTGCGTCGTAAGGTTTGCGGGTATATTCGGCAATGGGTTGATGATAATGTTTTGAACCATATTAGCGGGGAGAGCATGCTCGTACTCTATGGACAAAGCTTGAAGAGTTGTATGCTCGGAAGACCGGGAACAATAAGTTGTTCTTGATTAAACAGTTGATTAACTTGAAATACCGTGATGGAACTCCTGTTACTGATCATTTGAATGTTTTTCAGGGTGTTATTAATCAGCTTGCAGGTATGGGTATTAAGTTTGAAGACGAGATACAAGGTTTATGGCTTCTTGGTACGTTACCGGATTCTCGGGAGACTTTTAGGACATCGTTGTCCAACTCCGAAGCTAACGATATTATTACTATGGAATTGGCTAAAAGTAATATTATAAATGAAGATATGAGAAGAAAGTCACAAGATTCCTCTTCATAGTCAGATGCCTTGGTTACCGAAAGTAGGGGGAGAAGCCATAGCAGAGGTCCGAGTAATAGAGCAAAGCACCGCAGTAAGTCCAAAGGGAAGTTTGAAGAATATAAGTGTCATCATTGTGGTAGAATAGGGCACACAATAAAATATTGCAGGCAACTGAAAAAGGAGAACAAGAAGGCTAATTACAACAATAAAAAGAACAACTACAAGAAAGATGACGGTGATGAAGGTACTTCTGAAACTAACACTGCCACCGAAGAGTTTTATATTTGTTGTGATTATGATAGGGTGAACATTGCACGTGATGATTCGAGTTGGGTTGTTGACAGTGGTGCTACTTGTCATGTGACATCACAAAGGGATTTTTATTCGTCTTATACTCTTGGTGATTTTGGGAATGTCAAGATGGGTAATAATGGGCTATCAAAGATTGTTGGTGTTGGGGATGTTTGCTTGAAGTTTGATACTGGGATGGATTTGGTTTTGCACAATGTGAAACATGTTCCGGATATTAGACTTAATTTGATCTCCGCGGGCACATTAGATGATGATGGTTTCCACAGTACTTTTGGTGGTGGAATTTGGAAACTCACTCGTGGTTCGTTGATCGTGGCAAGAGGTGAAAGAACTTCAAAGTTATACATGGCACATCCAAAGATTTCCAGAGACTAGGTTAATTCATTGACGAATTTTGATGCGACTGATATGTGGCATAAGAGACTTGCTCACATGAGTGAAAAGGGGATGTCTATTTTATTAAAGAAAGATCCCTTGTCCGGTGTGAAAGATGTTCATTTGAATAAGTGTTCTCATTGTATGAATGGTAAGCAAAAGAGAGTTTCTTTTCATAGTCATCCGCCTCATAGAAAAGAAAATATACTTGACTTGGTGCATTCAGACGTGTGTGGTCCTATGAAGACTATAACACTTGGGGGCTGCTTATATTTTGTCACATTTATAGACGATCATTCGATGAAGGTATGGGTTTATACTTTAAAGTATAAAGATCAAGTATTTGATCATGCCCTAGTTGAGAGACAACTGGGAAGAAGCTCAAGTGTGTTCATACAGATAATGGAGGTGAATACATTGGTCCTTTTAATGCTTATTGTAGAGAGAAGGGTATTCGACACCAAAGGCCACCTCCTAAGACACCACAGTTGAATGGTTTAGCAGTACGGATGAACCGAACCTTGGTTGAAAGGTTTAAGTGTTTGCTCTCACATGCAGAGTTGCCTAATTCCTTTTGGGGAGAAGCTTTACATACAACGGTACATGTTATTAATCTTACTCCTTGTATTCCTTTGCATAATGATGTTCCAGACAGGGTTTGGAGTGGCAAAGATGTTTCATATTGTCATTTGCGGGTCTTTGGATGCAAAGCATTTGTGTATATCCCCAAAGATGAAAGATCAAAGCTTGATGTGAAGTCAAGACAGTGTATATTCCTTGGTTATGGGCAAGATGAGTTTGGATACATGCTATATGATCCGGTTTCAAAGAAACTTGTTAGAAGTCTTGATGTTGTGTTTGTGGAAGACGAGAGTTTGAAAGATATTAAGAAGACACAGGTAGTTCCTCAGTATATTGATGATCTCTTTGATTTGTATCCTATTCCTACTCAGCAATTTGAGCCACATCACGAAGACGGTATTCAAAATGACGAATAACATGGTACCGATAATGTTGATAATCAAGAGCATGTAGAGTTGGATGAGGATATTCATCCCGAGTTACCAGTTGATATGCCTGCATTTGTCCCACTCAGGCGGTCTTCGAGAGACCGTCAACCTTCGACTCGTTATTCGACTGGTGAGTATGTCTAACTCAATGATGGGGGAGAGCCCGAGTATTATAAAAAGGCCATGGAATATAAGCATAAAAGAGAGTGGTTTGAAGCCATGCAAGATGAGATGAATTCCTTGTATGAGAACAATACCTTTGAGTTGGTGAAGTTGCCTAAGGGAAAAAGATCTTTGAAAAACAAGTGGGTCTACAAATTGAAGACTGAAGAACATACCTCACGGCCTAGGTACAAGGCAAGATTGGTGGTCAAAGGGTTCAGTCAAAGAGAGGGTATTGATTTTGATGAGGTTTTTTCTCCAGTTGTGAAGATGAGTTCCATTAGGGTGATCCTTGGTTTAGCTGCTAGTCTTGATCTTGAGGTTGAGCAAATTGATGTCAAGGCAACATTCCTTCACGGTGATCTCGATAAGGAGATCTATATGGAGCAACCTGAAGGCTTTCAGGTTAAAGGTAAAGAAGATTATGTTTGTAAACTTCATAAAAGTCTTTATAGCTTGAAGCAAGCACCGAGACAGTGGTACAAGAAATTTGAGTCAGTTATGGGAAAGCAAGGCTACCGAAATACTGCGTCTGATCACTGTGTTTTCTTTAAGAGGTTTGGTGATGATGATTTTATCATTTTATTGCTTTATGTTGATGATATGTTGATTGTTGGCAAGAATGCGGAAATAATTGTCCAGTTGAAGAAAGAGTTAAGCAAGTCGTTTTCTATGAAAGACTTGGGGCCAGCTAAGAATATTCTTGGCATTCGGATTACTAGAGATAGAGCTTCAAAGAAGTTACACATGTCACAAGAGCAATACATTGAAAAGGGGCTTAGCAGATTCAAGATGTCTAAAATTAATGTGGTTAGTACACCTCTTACTCCTAACTTTAAGTTAACTGAAAAAGATTGCCCTACTTCTGAGAAAGAGATTAAAGAGATGGATGGTGTTCAATATGCATCGGCGGTTGCAAGCTTGATGTATGCAATGGTATGTACACGGCCTGATATTGCCCATGCAGTAGGTGTTGTTAGTCGGTTCTTGTCAAATCCGGGTAAGAAGCATTGGGAAGCAGTTAAATGGATACTTAGATATTTACGAGGTACTTCCAAATTGGGTATAACATTTGGAAATGGGGAGCCCATGCTTGTTGGTTACACGGATTCTGATATGGCAGGAAATAAGGACAACATGAAATCCACGTCTGGATATTTGATGTTATTTGCAGGGGGAGCCGTGTCATGGCAGTCAAGAATGTAAAAGTGTGTTGCTTTGTCTATTACCGAGGCGGAATTTATGGCAGCAACAGAAGCATGCAAAGAATTATTGTGGTTGAAAAGATTTATGCAAGAGCGTGGCTTTATGCAACAACGCTACGTGGTTCTTTGTGATAATCAAAGTGCTATTCACCTTGCTAAGAACTCTATGTATCATAAGAGAACAAAACATATTGATGTGAGGTATCATTGGATTAGAGATGCTATTGAATACAAGTTGTTTGAACTTGATAAAGTTCATACCGATGATAATTGTTCCGATATGTTGACCAAAGCTTTGGCAAAGGAGAAGCTGAAGATATGTTGCTCGCTCGCCGGGGTGGTGAGTTCTTTCTCATATACAAAAAGGGGGAGATTTGTTGGAATATTTTTGCCCATGAGAATACCCAATAAAATATTATCCCACATGGGTTATAAATATTATTTATTTATTAATAAGAAAAAAAAACATATATGGTTTCTTAAAAACTCTTCGTATGAGTTTTACACCATAAATTGTTGTTTTAGTTTTTGGGCCCATGTTCACATTTATGGTGATGGATTTTTCGTGGGCTGTACGTAAGGAGCAAGAAAACAATTAAAGGGTTTTTTTGTTTGTGGTGCGTATCCATTCTGCCGAAATACACAGCAAGAATGGTTTTGGTGAATATTATTTTTGAGTTCCTCTTCTTCAGTCGATAATCAGAGAAGAGACGAAGAGAAGTTTTGGTACTTCTTTCTTTTGGTGTTTGGAGATAAGAGACGTGCCAGAGACCGATTCATTCTCTCGTTGGTGATACCTCTTACTCGTTTATTTTGTAGTTTGATTTCATATACTTGAAGATTTTTTGTACCAAGTATATGATGATTTGTGTATGCCTCTAGTTTTACCTAGAGAAGAACTTTTGTATTGCTCATTATTGGTGATAGTGGATTTGAAGCGGCTCTAGTAGTCCCGTGGTTTTTTACTCTCGCCTTGAGAGGTTTTCCACGCTAAAATTTATTGTTTCACTTTTACTTTTAATTACCCTATTTGTTTGCATCCTCATTGGTTCATTCGGGTCGGGAAAAAGTTTAGCCAAAAGAAGTTTAATTCCGCAATTTTTGTTTACCGTTCGTGGCTAGGTGGTCTTTTTTCCCAACAAGGACCACAAGGAACAAAAGGAGTGTTCCCATTCGACCAATAGAAGAAGAGATGTCGCTATCATTAAGGCTGTAAGTAAACCGAACGTCCGGCCAGTCTTCCGTTCGGCAAGAAGTTCGTTTCCGTTTAATAAACGAACCGGACATGGACAAAACTTTTTCGTCCGGTAAGATTAGCGGATGAATACGTACAAAGGCCGAGTCCGTTCAATAGTATTTGTGAACGTCCGTTAATGTTCGTCCAGCGTCCGTTTAAGTATATTTGCATGTTATGTGGTACGTAATTACGAATTTGTAGGTGAAGCTGTTTGAATTTATGTTTGGAATTAATATGTAACCATTTATGTTTGTCCATTAGTGTCAGACAGTAAGTTGTCCATTAATGCTCATATGTTCATTTGTCTATTAATGTTCATGTGTTTGTTTGTTCATTAGATTAGTGTCCTTTTGTCCATTAGTGTTCGTTAACGACCGTTTACAATATTAACGAACGGACACGAACGAACATAAACAAACTCAATTTCTTAATGGGCGGACACGGACATGAATTTTCGTTCGGTAAAATGTTCGTGAACCATCCATTTGTCCGTCAAAAGCTTAACGTATAAACACAGACAGGGTCTCGTCCGGTCTGGTTCGGTCCGTGTACACCCCTGCTATCATGTATCGTAATGTACTAAGGTCATTCACCTTTGGGGACCGATGACTTAGATGGATCAATCCTAATCTCTATATTATTATATATAATAATTAAGAATTTTGGCGACGCAGTCACGTGATTGGTCGCCAAACTTCTTATTTGTTTTTAATTTGTTTTACATTTTCAATTTCGTGTTGGTCCGCTGTTGTAAAATACGGGTTTTTTTGTCGTTTATTCGGTCAAATGATTCCGGCCAAATTCGTGTCAGCTTGCGGTCGCAACCTAAGGTTTTTTTTTCTTGAATTCTTAGCCCATCGACTCTAGACGAACCCACGTTAAGTCAAGGGTACAACGCACCTATATTTTTGGTTTTCGCTGTGGTCTTTTTTATGTATATATGTTAATTTTTTGTATTTTTAGTGTGGACGGATTAACATATTGCTTTAATTTCAAAGTCGTAACATGATTCCAACCGAACCCGTGTCGGTTCACCACCACACCACATGGTTTTCTATGTATGATTTAATTTCGACAACGTCGATTCCGACTGAATTCGCGTTAGTTTACAAAGGCAAAGCGTGGGTTTTTTTTATCACTTTTCTTGTCCCTCGATTCCATAATCAATGAATTCGTATCAGTTGCAACTACAACGAGTGTGTTTTTTTTCTTCGTCACATTTTTAAAATATTTAATTATGTTAAATTGTTGTATTTAAGAGTGGACGAATTTATGGTTTGCTTTATTTTTTGGGTTGTAACCAGATACCAACCGAAGTGTCATCGGTTCATAACCGTAACACGTTTTTTGTTATGTTAATTTGTTGTATTTTTGCGTTAACAGATGTTTTATTGTGTGTGTGTGGGGGGGTGTAATTATTGGTTTCGTAGTATGGTACCGATCGAATTTACCTCGACTCGCAGACACACTGCACGATTTGATAAGTTGTATGAGTACGACTATCAATAACATCACCCCGGCGCAACGCGCCGAGAATCTTCCTAGTTATAAATATAAATATAAATGTGAAAGAAGATATCCGGTTTACTCTCATTCCAACTTACACTTTCTGGTACTTATCAATTCATTTCCTCCAAAAGAATTAAAGTACTGATTCTTATGTCGGATGATTAATCACTAAAGAAACATTTGAATTGTGACGAGACTGGGAATGTTAGCTTCCGTTGGGTGATTATCAGTTGATGATTGATCAGAGAGTTAATATCTTGGAAGGAATATCCACATTAGCGGACCTATCTTATGGGTAGGGAGTGTGCCGTCTCCTGTGAAAACATTTTTTTAGTAATATATATGTTAAAATTCTGACCGAACCCTGTAATATTTGACAACGATCATTGTGGAATTTTGAGAATGATAGAACAACCCATATAAAATTTCGAGAACGACCCTATGAAATTTTAAGACCAACCTTAATTAAAGAAATTTACACATTTACATTTATAATTATACAAATGTATCTATATAAGTTATCCAATTAAATTTGAGTTTAATAATAACATTTAAGACAAAATATCCAATCAATCTATACCCAATGTTTAAGCTCAAGCCCTAAACTCCCAGCTCAACCCAATCCACATTTAACCTAATTAAAAAAAATGATGGCATAAGTAATATGTTGGGTGAGTTCAACAGTTTATAAGCTTTAAATGTTTCGACTTTCTATATATATACATTGGTTATTGAAGTTAACTTTCGTATCACGCGTCGCAATCACAATCATTAAAACATGCTTTTCAGCGATGAAGTACGTGAAGTCCGATTTGCATAATTAGATGGGTGATGAAAAGTTAAACGACAATTGTACTTGTTTAACTGGGAACACTTGCTTACTAATGTCAAACTATATGATGTTTTTGTTATATTTTAAAAATGAAAACCTGTAGATAACAACTTGAGATATATTTATTTTAAGGGAAAATTTCAAAATGTCATGTGCACTTATGAAGAGAGAATCCATATTTGGTTTTTTCTTTTATTACTTATATTATTCAAGGTTTTATATAATTTCGAATATATATTAAAATGTGTTTTACTTTTTATCTACGAGTTAACTCAAATTTTATTTAAAACCACGTCGGGTCAATACTATTGAACATTTCGATTTAATTTGACATGGTTTGGTTTTAAGTAAAATATATGTTGACGGCTAGATAAAAATAAACATGTTTCACTGGGATATTCGAAATTATATAAAACATTATATATTAAAATTTTTATGTATTAAAAGTTATAAAAGAAAACCAAACATGAGTAAAATTAATTATAATACTAAGATATTAAAAACACAAACAAAAGTCAAAACATGTCTCTGACTACATGTTTGAGCGCCAAAAACGCCGTGAAATACGCATTTAGAGGCCAAACACGTCTTTGATGACGTGTTTGTAACCAAACGTGAAGTTGACGACGTGTCGTTAAAGACACATTCAGAGGAAAATACATGTTTAGAGGGTACAGTTTTTGAATCGTAAAGTTTGGGGGACAAAAATGGATGCTTCCTCCATATGTAGGACTGTTAGGATTCTAGATCTCAATCTATGATAATGAACACAATTCACAATCAATGAAACAGTAAACAACTGATCTAAATCTTTGTAAGAATTAGTATCAATTTAATTTAACTCACATTTGAACTATAATTCAATTAGTATTTTAATCACACTGTTTATGCAACGGAAATCATAAAGAATAATAAGAGGTTTCATGTGGAAGAACAACTTTTTAATTATCATAATTGAAAGATTACAATATATTGCTCCCCCTCAACCTTAGCTCATCATTCATTCATTGATTTTTTAGTACAAAGTACACTGATCAGGTGAATGTGATGTGAAAAAGTGTTAATAAAGAAGAGACTATCTTCTTCATTATATACATGTGTTAAACAACTGATGAGCAAAAGGTGAAAGAAACATCTAACAAAATGGTTTCAAAATACTGATGAACAAATTACAAACAACTGACGAAAGTGAATCCTATTCTAACTAATGATCTTTGCTAAAACAACTGATGTTTGTCCCATCAGTTGTTAGACCTCAGTTGTTTGGATCTACAATAGTTGATCAGCTGTTGTGTCTTTAGTTCTTTCATATTAGCAGCTTGCAAGATCAGATGTTTGAAGCAATAGTTTGCCAAAACTTCATAATGGAGAACAACTGATGTTTGTATCATCATTTGTTAGTATTTGGGCATTGGTTTTTGCAAGGTTCAACAATCCCTCCCTGAACTGATGATGCCAAAACCATTTTGTTGGTGCATGATGTCAGTAGTTCAGTATATTGTGTCTGTAATCGAGTTAGTTAGATTTGTGTTTTGGATGTAAGCGAAGTTCTCACAAGTTCGCTGATATAGGCGAACTTGTGGAACAAGCGAAGTTAGGAACAACTTCGCCTGAACATGCCAGGCGAAGTTGTCGACTGTTAAATACTTTAGGTTACGGCTTAGAAGTTAACAAGTTAGAATTGATTGTACGAGTCAGTTTACGAGGAGTGTAATCGGTGATTGATATCACGTGTTTCCAGTTGCAATACAACGTGTCTTTGTTTATTGTAACGTGTGTTTAATCGTGTTAACGTATATCGTCTTCTACGCTCGTAACGTCTTACGTAGGGATTCCGCACCTACGTAGAACGAGATATTCCGTGTAGATCCGGCTGGGAACCTACAATTGGGAACCTAAAGGTGATGAGCTGAGGACTAAGAAGCGAAATGATCGAGACGATGATCCCAATGCATCGAAAGGTGCATGTGGAGAGTTTCCAAGAACTGAACAAGCTCTTGGGACTTCCACATCTCAGGGGGAGTCAACAAGTACAGCGGGCGGTACAGGTGATGAGGTGGTGGTCGTGGATGTTGAGGAGATGGATGATGAGTTTATAGGTGATGATGATGTATTACCGGTTGAAGAGATAGAGAAGATTGGTGCAGAGATTGTTATTGATAATGATATTGAAGAGGGAGAGATAGTAGAGGAGAATATTGAGCATGAGATTCCGGATGTTGATAAGGCAGATATGAGTAAAGATATGGGAAGTGATGAGACGGAATGGGAAGAGCAGCCAAGATGGAAAGAAGGCTACGCTCAATGGTTTGTAAAAACGAAGAAACCGGCGGTCCCTACTATGTTCAAGAAGAGTTACAACATTAGAGGTTATGCTGAATCGAGAAAGGGGATTATATGCTGGATATATGATGAGCAGTTGAGGCTCTTTGTGATTAAAAGGTATGATGGTGTTCGGTACTTCAAAAGGCTGTTGAGATCGTTGAATACATTGCCAGAGTGTGAAGTGAAGGACTTAAGCCAGATTGGGGTTAATAAACAGGAGTGATGATAATATGGATAGAGTCATTGGGAAGATTGTTTGGAAGGAAAGTATAAAAGAGAAGAAGTTCGAGCTGTTGAAACCAAAAAAGGGAAAACTTATTGAAGACAAAGATAGAGGATTGAGAACAGATGGCAAGCCTTGGATGATTATGAAGTATAAGCCGATCCGTTGTTTAAAAGAAGTGCCGATGAAACAAATGCCCAAGGATGTGCTGAAAGATCTGAAGTGGTGGTATGTAGATTGTGAAACAGCTGAGGCAGTAATGGAGGACGAAGATGAACAAGAGCTGCTGAGAGTGTATGATCCAATGCATCTAGTGAACTTGTCTCAAGCTGATCTGCAGGTGCTGAACGAGAAGAAGATATTTTATATTCCTGCTTGGAAAGACGAAGCGAAGAAATATCAAAGAATAGTATCGGTTTGTGTACGAGAAGGAGTTCATGCTTAAAGATGAAGATGCAAGATTGTTGAGATTACAAGACACGTGTTTGAAGATAAAGATATGAAGCTACTGCCAAGGGGGAGTCTGTTGGTGCATGATGTCAGTAGTTCAGTATATAGTGTCTGTAATCGAGTTAGTTAGATTTGTGTTTTGGATGTAAGCGAAGTTCTCACAAGTTCGCTGATATAGGCGAACTTGTGGAACAAGCGAAGTTAGGAACAACTTAGCCTGAACATGCCAGGCGAAGTTGTCGACTGTTAAATACTTTAGGTTACGGCTTAGAAGTTAACAAGTTAAAATTGATTGTACGAGTCAGTTTACGAGGTGTGTAATCGGTGATTGATATCACGTGTTTCCAGTTGCAATACAACGTGTCTTTGTTTATTGTAACGTGTGTTTAATCGTGTTAACGTATATCGTCTTCTACGCTCGTAACGTCTTACGTAGGGATTCCGCACCTACGTAGAACGAGATATTCCGTGTAGATCCGGCTGGGAACCTACAATTGGTATCAGAGCTTTTGCTCGTGATTGTGTGGTTCGGGATTATCAAGCGGGTGTAGAAATCGTTCCGTTCGACTATTCGCGGGACGAGTTTACCGAGTTTTTGTGTCATACTCACCTCCCACCATCAAAAACAACCCATTACACATTTGCATACCTCGCAAAATCCAGAAATCAAACCTGCAAAATCATCGTGTTCATCAGGCGAAGTTGCCGTCACTGTTATTAGGGTTTCGGCGAAGGTATAAGGTTAAGCGAAGTTATCCACAACTTCGCCTACCTCACAATTTCGCTTATCTCAAGCGAAGTTACCCACAACTTCGCCTACCTCACAAGTTCGCTTAACTTAAGCGAAGTTATTCACAACTTCGCCAAATCAGGCGAATTTAAGAAAGAGAGCGAAGTTAAGAATTCAGCGAAGTTAAGACTTAAGCGAAGTTAACTTCAACTTCGCCTACAGTACTGTTAAGAATAAAATTTTTATTTTTCGGGTTTCTTTGTGTTTCGTGAAAGATGACTTCAATAAATATTACGGAACTGGTGAAGATGGAAGTGGAAGCGGGTTCAGCTACTAAGGCACCGAAGATGCTTAAGGGAACCGATTTTGTAGCGTGGAAAGATCGGTTTGAGCAATATGTCAAATACCAAGATGCTAAGATGTGGGTGTGCATTCAAGACGGTTACATTCCACCAACTTCTTTGTATGAGGGTCGTGAACAGATAAAGAAATACAATAAGATGGAAGAAGAAGAAAAGAAAATGTATGAGGCTGAAAGCAAAGCTCATGCAGCGATAACAATGGCTCTTCCACAAGAGATTCTTCACACCTTCAGGAAGTATAAAACTGCCAGAGAGCTATGGGAAGCACTTGAAAACCGGTTTGAGGGTAATGTGGGGATACGTGCATCGAAGATTAAACTACTCAAAACCCAATTCTCGGTCTTCAAGTATTTGAAGAATGAATCACTTGATGATATCATCACAAGATATTATCACCTGATGACTGAACTTAGCAATTATTCCATTGCTTACAAAGAAGATGAGATCGTGGAAAAGCTTCTTGATGCTCTCCCACCGAAATGGGAGATGTACACTGTCTTGATGAGAGAAGACAAAGAGTTTGCCGACTATGACTTGGAAACAGCAGTCAACAAACTACGAACTTTTGAACTTAACATGGTTCGAAAAGAGACACCAACTGATCAGGTTCAGGATCCAGGAATGTATGGTGCAAAAGTTAACTCAAGTTCAAGTTCGAAGTCTGAATCATCTGCTTACTACTCAAAGGAAGACTCGGGCGCTAGCTCAACACATGAAGGTCATGTATCTCTCAACATGAATGGTGATGTGTGTTTTGTAGCTGGTGGATCAAATGCTTCTAAACCTCAAGCAACCAAGGGTAGTTTTTCCCCAAGTGTTTCGAACAACAACTACTCAAAGATGCCCATGAGTGTTAAATCTGCTGAACAGCAGTTTGCTCTCTATGCATCTTTCATTGCTTCGTATGAAAATTACATTAAGGGTAAGATTGTTGATCCTGCAACTTTGGACGAAGACTATGATCAGATCGATGCTGATGATCTGGAAGAGATGGATCTGCAGTGGCAGATGGCGATGATTGTGAGAAGAGTTAAGAGGTTTATGAAGAAGACAGGTAGAAAGTTTGTTGGTGAAAGACCAGGGTTTGACAAGTCAAAGGTGCGATGTTATAACTGTCAACAAAATGGACACTTTGCGAAAGAGTGCACAAATGAACGTGTAGAACGCAGTCAAAACAGGTCTACACAACAGAGTGGGGGTGGTAATGAGAATAGAGCCATGATATCCAGACAGAATGGGGAATACAACTGGAATCTACATGTTGAAGAAGTGTTCGAACAGGCCAATTTGGCGAACATCGAAACTGCAGATAGTGAGAAAGTGACTGGCGAAAATGAAGCTTACATGGCAGAAGTGACAGACCAGCTCTCCGAGGTAAGTACCAAACTCCCTTGTACTAAATGTGAAAATCTGTCTGAACAATTGACAACTATAACTGATCAGTTTGTTAGTTTGGATGCTCAATTTAAAACATTAAAAGAAGATCATCATTTCACTAAAGCTAGAGAAAACAGTTATAAGGTAAAAATAAAAGCTAGTGAGAAAGATATTAGAAGTCTTAAAGCCAGTCTAGCTGAGAAAATACAAGTAATTGATCTTAGCTATGAAGTATTAGAAGAGAAAACCAAACTAATAGCTGAAAGGGATAAACAGATAGCTGATCACCAGGTAAAAGTGGTGGAACTAAACAGGAAACTTGAGCAATTTAGAAATTCCTCCGCTATACTTGATCACCTTGTTAGTGATCAAGGTTCCCCAGTTAAAAGGGGAGGAATTGGATATCATGAAGTTCCACCATCTTACAATCATAACTATACTTATGATCCTAGTAATTAGAAATCTGTTGATGTTGATTTTGGTCAGACAGTTCCGGTTAAGGTTACTATTAAAGATCCAGAAGTTAGTAAAGGCGAAACGAGTAAGCCTGTTTCTAATGTTAAGATTTCTGTTCCAAGTCCTGTTTCATCAAATTCGGACAAGACATCCGAGTCGAGTGAGACAAAACAAGAGGCAGTGTTACCAAAAAGTGGAGAGAAACATAAATCAAATGAAAAGAATTCTCCACTAAACCAGTATGTTCCACCATGTGTTAGACAAACGGGCAGTAATGCAGCCTCAACATCTAAAACAACTATTGATAAGAAAGTTGAACACAGGAGTTGTTTCAGATGCAATCAATTAGGACACCTGATTGCTGACTGCCCTCTGAAGCAGAGATTCAGAGGTATGAGACCTTCAAAAACTGAGAATAAAACTAACGGTAATCACTATAATGGTAAAAATGAAAACTCATCAACGTTCAGACATTGGACTAATCCTGGTTTTCAAAGAAAACGATCTCAGTTTTCACTGCTAACAACCAAACCATAAGTAATAATTCATTTAATTCACGAAGGTTTGGATGGCCTCATAGTCAATCTACAAGAAGGTATCATTTTAGGACTTACAGAAATTATTCTCATACTAACTTTGGACAGCCAAAGTACGGGATGTATCGACCCAAGACCAATAGGTCTTGGGTCCCCAGATTTTAATCCTCTGCTTTAATCGTGCAGGAACAGTTGAACAGGGCTGCAAACAATCTATGGGTTGTGGATAGCGGCTGTTCCCGGCACATGACGGGTAACAAGAGTTTGTTACACGAATGGAAACCTGTTTAGGGAGGAACAGTGAGTTTTACTGGAGAGAGCGGTGGAAGGATTACAGGAATTGGGACGGTGACTAATGGTAAAACGACGTTAGAGAAAGTGAATTTCTTTGAAGAACTGAAGCATAATCTGCTGAGTGTATCGCAGATCTGTGACAAAGATTACACCGTGCACTTTACCAAGAATAAAGCGATCGTGCTGTATCCTGGTTTCAAGATACCAGAGGATTGGATAGTTATGAAGGCTCCAAGAGAAAAGAATACGTATATTATGGACATGAGGTCGACTGAGATGGCAACAGAAGAATCGTGTCTTCTGTCAAAAGCAACTGAATCGGAGTCCGAGTTATGGCATAGGAGAATGGGGCATATTCATCTTCGGAAAATGAACTACATTGTCAAGAATGGGCTGGTGCTGGGTGTTCCCTTGAAGAATTTCAACTTTGAAGACCAATGCTTATCGTGCAAAAAGGGAAAGCAACACAAGAAATCCCATCACACCAAGAAGGTTAATTCAATAGTCAGTACCCTAGACCTACTTCACATGGATCTCTTCGGTCCCGTGAATGTAAAAAGCCTAGGTGGAACATCATACTGCTTGGTGATCACTGATGATTTCTCTCGATACTCTTGGGTATATTTCCTGAAGTCAAAGGATGAAACGGTTCAGATGGTAATAAATTTGATTACCAAGGTTGAGAATATTATGGGAAAAAGAGTTAAATACATCAGGAGTGACAATGGGACTGAGCTCAAAAACTATCAGATGGAGATCTTCTGCTTACAGAAAGGGATAGAACACCAGTACAGCGCTCCGTATACTCCGCAACAAAATGGAGTGGCTGAGAGGAAGAACAGAACATTAATTGAAGGAGCCAGAACCATGCTGGCTGATTCGAAACTTCCTGTGGTGTTCTGGGCTGAAGCTGTTGCAACAGCCTGTTATATCCTTAATAGAGTGTTAACTGTTAAAAGATTGAATAAAACATGTTATGAACTTATGCATGGGAGAAAGCCCAACTTGAGTGGTCTCGAACCATTCGGGTCCCCGTGTTCGATATTAAAGACAAATTCTAAATTTGGTGAAATAGCCGACGAGGGTATTTTAGTCGGATATGTTGTTGGGACTCCCAACAGACGAGTCTTTAATACATCGACCAGCAAGGTTGAGGTGGTGTGTAACACTGATATCACAAGTTACAAATCACCAAAACCAAGCACGGGACCCGCTGGAGTTTTCGACTATCATAGGCTTTTTAAATCTTTTAACATGCCTTACTTGGATTGTGCAGAAGTTGATGAGAGAATAGCTTCGAAGATGCTTTACGATGAGGAAGACAATGTTGTGCAAAGACCGTTGTACGATGAATGTCAGCCTTCCTCGTCAAATGCTGTCAATACCCCTGCTGCCTCTACAGAAGAGGAATTCTTCAATCCGTTTCACTCTCAACAACAATCACCCATTGATGAGCTACCTTCGAACCTGGAAGACAATCTGCAAGTCAGTTCGGTTCCGACTACGAGAGTTCACAAAAATCACCCTTTGGAGAACGTGATAGGTGATCTGTCCGACGGTGTACAAACAAGACAAAGCTTGAATGAGCACACCTGTGTTTACACAAGCATTAAAGATACGGGAATAATTAACGAATGCTTGTACACCTGCTTCATCAGCCAGATTGAACCAAAGAACTATCAAATGGCTCTCAAGGACAGCTCGTGGGTCGAAGCCATGCAAGAAGAGTTAGCTCAGTTCAAGAAGATGGAGGTATGGAATTTGGTTGCAAAACCGAAGGATGTGCATGAGATTGGCACAAAATGGGTTTTCAAATGCAACAGAGATGAGAAAGGGATAATTATCAGGAACAAGGCGAGGCTGGTTGTAAAAGGTTTTAATCAGCAAAAGGGGATCGATTACAATGAGGTGTTTGCTCCTGTGGCGAGATTGGAAGCCATTCGATTGTTTTTGGCATTTGCTGCACACAAGGAGATGAAGGTATTTCAGTTAGACGTGAAGAGTGCGTTCCTTAACGGTAAAGTCGATGAGGTTGTGTACGTTGAGCAACCTCCGGGTTTTCCTGACTCAGACTTTCCTGATCACGTGTACAAGCTAAGTAAAGCGCTATACGGGCTACATCAGGCCCCTCGTGCCTGGTACTCTACACTGTCCGATTACTTGCTTGAGAATCAATTTGAAATGGGAAAGATCGATAGCACACTCTTCTTTAAGAGAAAAGGAAGCGACTTTCTTCTGGTGCAAGTCTACGTGGACGACATCATCTTTGCTGCATCAAAAGTCGCCATGTGTCAGGAATTTGAGGCCGTCATGAAAAAGAGGTTTGAAATGAGTGCTATGGGTGAACTAACTTTCTTTTTAGGACTGCAGGATGATCAGAAGAAAGATGGGATGTTCATTCATCAGACTAAGTATGTCCATGATGTTCTCAAACGCTTCAAAATGGAGGACAGCACTCCATTTGATACTCCAGTCTGCGTCAACCATAAATTGGGTGCTGATTCAGACAATGATGCAGACGTAGACCCCACCCAATATCGGGCAATAATAGGTTCTTTAATGTACTTAACTGCTTCTAGACCTGATATTATGTTTGCAGTTTGTCTTTGTGCACGCTTTCAGGCAAACCCAAAGGAATCTCACTTGAAGGGTGCGAAGAGGATATTGCGCTATCTCAAAGGCAAACCTAAGCTGGGGTTGTGGTACACGAAAGGAGGAGACTTGGAGTTGGTCGCCTACACGGATTCTGATTATGGAGGATGCAATCAGAATCGGAAGTCAACAACAGGTGGATGTCAGTTTCTTGGAGGCAGATTAGTGTCATGGCAATGCAAGAAGCAGACCTCAGTCGCCATTTCAACCTGTGAAGCAGAATACATGGCAGCATCGAACTGCTGCTCCCAGGTTCTTTGGATTCAACAGCAATTGCGCGATTATGGTCTGAATTTCACTCATACTCCTATTTGCATAGATAACACTGCTGCTATCTCAGTAACTAACAATCCCGTAAAGCATAGCAAAACTAAACATATTGACATCCGTCATCATTTTATACGGGATTGTGCTGAGAAGAAACTGATTGTGCTCGAAAAGGTTGATACGTTAGATAATTTCGCTGACTTGTTTACGAAAGCGTTTGACAAAACTCGATTTCAAAACCTTGTTGAGCTGAATGGGATGATCAATCCCGAGTAACCGTGCTTTTGTGTCTTTGCTTAAAAAAAATCACTATCGCTTAGAATTATGTCGGTTGCCTCAGTTTGAAGAACATATCTTCGGATATGTTTGGTCCTCATTTCTACTTGTAGAATATGAGGATAGCCATTAACCAGATGACTGAAGGTGACCGGGGCGGTTTATGATGTGTTTTTAATTCTTTCGCTGAAAATTAGTCGTTCATACTTAGTTAGAAGGACACATACTCGTATGTGGTCGGTCCAGCTGATCCTTTGGATCTTCAGGATAGCCGCTTACCTGAAGACTTCGACATGATCGGGGCGATTGAAGTTAAAATTTTTTTTATGGGAGATGAAATTATTTTTCAAGTCTACTACTTCGTAAGAAGTTCCTTTACTATGTTTAACAGAAAATTGATCCAACCTTGGAAAGTGATAGATATAATGATTCTGTGTGCTTAACTAGTGAAGTTATTAGGCCTAAAAGACTTTAGAACAGTCATTGTATGTCATGGTAGCTTTTTATGGTGCGTAAAAGTAGAAGTGATACTAACTAAATCTACTCGATTTTACGTGGAAACTCCTTAAGAGTTGTGCATGTCTCCATATATATCTTTCCGAATGATAGGCAGAAAAGCGATTACCCAGTCATACACAAGCCCGTGAGTGTTCTGATTCCCGTGAAGAAAGCGTGTCAAGAAACTGCAGTGATCCAGATTCGGGACTTGCAGTTGTTTACTACTCTGAAGTTGTGTAAATACTTAAAAAAAAATGTGAGTTATTGAGACATTCTAGAGTTCATAAATTAATACTTCTCAATCAAGGAATAAGAAAGAGAAAGGGAAGAAGAGTCTACAGATCGGAGAGTACTTACAGTTTAATCAGACACTATGGGTCGAGGTCAACTCGGGGTGACTTGGGGAAAGCCAAATACGCTTTGAGAATAGATAGGAGGCATCATAATCTCTGAGTTGTTGCCCACTTAAGTTTTGAGCTTAATTGAACCTAACCCGTATCACAGAAACGATGAAAACCATTTTAAGTTATTTACCTGCTTACAACCTGTTTCTTTATGTCATAATACAGCTGAACACGGATCTGTGTGACAGTCACGTAATTAGTATGATTCCTGTTCGGATCTTTTCTAAAACATGGTAGTCCCTGTCGAGACTGAAATTTGATCCCGTGTACTTTATTTTTAAAATTTTTTAACTTATGTAGTTGTATGATTTTATACCTGGTTACTTGGTCTTGATCGTATCATTTAACTCTTTAAAGGATGTTTTAAAACTTAATTGCAAATTGTTCAAATTATAGGGGTTTGTTTTGTAAATTTTAATATCGGCGAAGTTGTGCATAACTTCGCCTGCAATAGGCGAAGTTATCCATAACTTCGCCTGTATCACTTTAACCCTATATAAAGGAAATTTAAGGTCAGACTTGTTCATTATTTTCAAAAACCAGCGAACTTGTGAACCCTAAGCGAAGATATCTTCCGTAACCCTAAGCGAACATAAGTATCGACTCATCTGTGTTAATTTTTCCTTCCAGTTCTAATCCGTGATTAAAGGTGTGTAGGGTTGTAGTATCGTATAATCACGTTCATTAAGGTTAATCAAAGGTCGTTTCAACCCGATTCGCGACCCCGTTTATTCGGAACCTTAACACCCGATTTTCAAACTTACTTTCACGTGGTAGTAAACATATTAATCGTCTAGATCGTCTCAAAATCATATGTTAACTGACCGCAATCTCCAAAATTGACCAAATCAATTAGTTTGACTCGTCTATCTGTTGCCGATTCATATTCGGCGAAGTTACAGTTTATGCGAAGTTATTCTTAAGTTCGCCTGAGGTTTAACTTCGCCTGACAATTAATTATGTAACAGTTTATGAGGCGATGTTGTGGTTAGGCGAAGTTATCATTAACTTCGCCTGGCCCTCTTTACTTAACAGTTAACAGACGAAGTTCAAGTTGAGGCGAAGTTGTTCCCAACTTCGCCCCACCTCTAACTTCGCCTATTCAGAATAAATCACAACTTCGCTCATGGTAACAGGCGAACTTGTGATTTGCCTTGACATTTATCTAACTTAGTCTGTTTGTTGCAGAAATGGCTGCTGTAGCTGGAGCAGGTGGTGCAGGTGGTGATGAAAGTGGAGATAACCAACGACAGTTTTTCCCGGGTCATAACATGTACATCACATTGGACCCGGATGCGAGCGGTGTTGATGATTTCCGCGAGATCATCACGTTTCTTCTCCGCTCACGTATATTCCACGCGATTACCACAACACTGCCGATATCCTTGCCAAACATTGAGGATTTTTGGCAGACAGTGGAGTATGACTGTCGCGTCGAGCCCCCGGTTATGCGAGCAACGGTCAACAATCAGATAGTTCAGTTCTCATCTGAACAGATCCGGGCGGCTTTGCAGTTCGGAGATGAAACAAGAGACGATCCGACAGACTTTGTAGCTCCATTCCGAGATGGTGCGTTTTTGAGAATGGGATATTCTGGTCCCTTGGGAGATACTCAGAGACGCAAGGGGTTCTTGCTAGACCAGTGGCGCTTTCTCATGCATGTGATGATAGTGTGCATGTCAGGGAGAAAGGCTGGTACTGATGGGATGGGCGCGACCATGCAGTCGGCGATGACTGCTCTGACTTACAATAAGCGTTACAGCTTTAGTCAGATGGTATTCTACGAGATTGATCGTCAGAGAAGAGCGGTGGCGCGTGAGAGATTTCTTATGTATCCAAGATTCATTCAGATGATCTTGAATCATGTTGCTCCCACGTTACCTCAGCGTCGCCCGATCAGATACGTGGAAAGTGTAAGTAAAAGGATCTTCGCTCAATGCAGATCATCAAGTGCGAGGAGCAAACCTGAGCTCTGTCCTCGACATACTCCACTATTCGGGTACTTGATCAACCCAGAGTATGTTCCAGCTCGTGGGGACGAGTTTCGGGATCCTCAACCACAACAGGCTGGAGCGCCTCAAGCTATACCTGCTGCTCCTGTTGTGTCACCGGAGGAGAATGTAGACCTTGATGCAGAGTTTGGTGGTCAAGGCTTTTTTGATATGGAGCGGGTTGATCCTGAAGAAAATGTACAGGTCTCGGTTGCACAGGTTTCGAGTGTGAATGTGACTAGGGCAGCTACGACGGTGGCTGACTCTGATTCTGATGATGATGTGGCTGAAGCGAGACGTATTTTAGTAACACAAGAACGGATTCATGGGAAAAGAAAGAGAACCAATGATGACAGCGAGTCAGATTATGAGGAAGAAGTACATCAGTTGGTTCGCAGATCAAAAAGAGAGAGGACAGGTGCAAGTTCGGGAGCTGGTGAGAGCTCAAGGGTGGTACGTTTCACTCCACCCGCACTGTCCGGTATGATAATAGTACCTTCATCATTGCCAGTTACAAGGCCAAGCGCCACGGACGTTCCCGTGGTGGCTACCTCATCTTCATTTGGCCTCCCACCCACTTCATTCCACCTATCGACTCCGGAGATTGTATCCTTGCCGCCTCCAACTCTTACTCCAACGGAGGTCGTGGCAAGATTTATTGAGTCGACGGTTGTAGCGACTGCAGGGTTCTCGGTTACGTTGCCACCTGCGGTTACGTTTACGCCTACTTCTAAGGTCCCGGTTACATTGGAAATCCCTCCTCAGTACACTCAAGATATATCACATCTGAGGTTTGATTTCGATGCAACCTTATCAGACTCGGAACGAATAGCAGCGCTTAAAAGGGTCGTGGCAGAACAATCAAGGGTAAATCTTATCCAGACCCATGCTATTCAGCACCTCGTTGCAGAGAATCAGATACAGTCGTCCATGCTGATAGAACATGGCAAAATCATTGATGCTTTGAAGCAGTTCTTGGCATCTCAGGGGGAGACGAGCTGTAAAGGTGATGAGCTGAGGACTAAGAAGCGAAATGATCGAGACGATGATCCCAATGCATCGAAAGGTGCAGGTGGAGAGTTGCCAAGAACTGAACAAGCTCTTGGGACTTCCACATCTCAGGGGGAGTCAACAAGTACAGCGGGCGGTACAGGTGATGAGGTGGTGGTCGTGGATGTTGAGGAGATGGATGATGAGTTTATAGGTGATGATGATGTATTACCGGTTGAAGAGATAGAGAAGATTGGTGCAGAGATTGTTATTGATAATGATATTGAAGAGGGAGAGATAGTAGAGGAGAATATTGAGCATGAGATTCCGGATGTTGATAAGGCAGATATGAGTAAAGATATGGGAAGTGATGAGACGGAATGGGAAGAGCAGCCAAGATGGAAAGAAGGCTACGCTCAATGGTTTGTAAAAACGAAGAAACCGGCGGTCCCTACTATGTTCAAGAAGAGTTACAACATTAGATGTTATGCTGAATCGAGAAAGGGGATTATATGCTGGATATATGATGAGCAGTTGAGGCTCTTTGTGATTAAAAGGTATGATGGTGTTCGGTACTTCAAAAGGCTGTTGAGATCGTTGAATACATTGCCAGAGTGTGAAGTGAAAGACTTAGCCAGATTGGGGTTAATAAACAGGAGTGATGATAATATGGCTAGAGTCATTGGGAAGATTGTTTGGAAGGAAAGTATAAAAGAGAAGAAGTTCGAGCTGTTGAAACCACAAAAGGGAAAACTTATTGAAGACAAAGATAGAGGATTGAGAACAGATGGCAAGCCTTGGATGATTATGAAGTATAACCCGATCCGGTGTTTAAAAGAAGTGCCGATGAAACAAATGCCCAAGGATGTGCTGAAAGATCTGAAGTGGTGGTATGTAGATTGTGAAACAGCTGAGGCAGTAATGGAGGACGAAGATGAACAAGAGCTGCTGAGAGTGTATGATCCAATGCATCTAGTGAACTTGTCTCAAGCTGATCTGCAGGTGCTGAACGAGAAGAAGATATTTTATATTCCTGCTTGGAAAGACGAAGCGAAGAAATATCAAAGAATAGTATCGGTTTGTGTACGAGAAGGAGTTCATGCTTAAAGATGAAGATGCAAGATTGTTGAGATTACAAGACACGTGTTTGAAGATAAAGATATGAAGCTACTGCCAAGGGGGAGTCTGTTGGTGCATGATGTCAGTAGTTCAGTATATAGTGTCTGTAATCGAGTTAGTTAGATTTGTGTTTTGGATGTAAGCGAAGTTCTCACAAGTTCGCTGATATAGGCGAACTTGTGGAACAAGCGAAGTTAGGAACAACTTCGCCTGAACATGCCAGGCGAAGTTGTCGACTGTTAAATACTTTAGGTTACGGCTTAGAAGTTAACAAGTTAGAATTGATTGTACGAGTCAGTTTACGAGGAGTGTAATCGGTGATTGATATCACGTGTTTCCAGTTGCAATACAACGTGTCTTTGTTTATTGTAACGTGTGTTTAATCGTGTTAACGTATATCGTCTTCTACGCTCGTAACGTCTTACGTAGGGATTCCGCACCTACGTAGAACGAGATATTCCGTGTAGATCCGGCTGGGAACCTACACATTTATTCTTTTTACTACATTATATTATCTTAAAAGTCTTCTAGTCTTTGATGAATTTTATAAACTGAATACCCAAAATGTCATCCTCTTCTATTTGCAATGGAAGGTTTAATAAGCTCCTTAGTAAGCTTTCATCCAGCATAGACACATCTTTAAGATATACCCTTTAAGTACCAAAATCAAACTCCAAAGTTACATAGGAGTTTAAGTTTTCTCTATTTAATAACTTTGGAACATGACTGGCTTTGGTCTGCCGCTAAAGAAATTGCCAGTGTTGACAAAGAAGACGAAGAAGATAACAAATTGATATCGTATTTAAAGCCCATCTTGGCATCTCTGTGAATGTCCTTGATGGCTTGAAGTCCTTCTTCTTCTTCTTCTTCTTCTTCTTCTTCTTACATATAATGCCAAGTTTCTTCAATTACTCCCTTCTTGTGCAAAACTTGGAATTAGAGTAGTAGTTTGAGTAGATCTTTGCCTTTTAGAGAGCTTGATTGTAGTTAAAGCTTTTGGTTCAGGGAATTTGCTTGGGTTCTTCTTTCTTTCTTATACAAGATCCTTGTAAGCAACCTTCAGCTTATTAATGCTCCATCTAGTAGTCTCTCTTCTTGAGTGAAAATTAGCCTCAACTAATTCAGTCTTGATATTTAGGATTTCTCTTGCATTTTCTTCAGAAATCCTTGCCTTTGCAACCTCCCAATCAAATCCAGGATGATCCTGAATAGGGTCTTATTCATTGTGTTTTTCTACTCTACCACATTCAGCTTGTAATTCTTCATAAGTCTAACCTCTGAATTTGTAGAGAGACACCTTGTACTTAGCATGCTCTTTTATCTGTAAAAGAGTTGTCTTTTTGGCTTCCATCATTACCTGCTTATCAAGTATTGGTCTTTCTGAAACAACCAGACTTCTATCATAAGCCTGTTGTTCAAGATCTCTTGTCTCTAGAAGCTTTTTTTGATACAATCTTGCAACTTCTTCATCAGACGTGAACTGTGCTGCTTCTGCCAAAGCCCTTGCTGCCTCTCTCTCTTTCCTGATGAGTAATTAATTCTTTAACATTATTAGGCTTGAAGTTTTTAGCAGGAGAATATGGTGGAGAGTGTAAACCCAGTCTTCTTCTTTTAAAAATACTGTCATAAGCCTTTTGTTGACTAGGCTTCGACTTCAATATTTCAACTACTTTTGGAATAGTAGTTGGTTCCTGTGTTACCTTGAGTGCATCAATAGTCTCTAAAAATATGGTTGGTTCTTGTAGAGCACTAATAGTTTGTTGTGCAGCAGCATCATCAACAGTTTTTGAAACAGTTGTTCTCTAATCAATTGTTGGTGTAACAACTGACTGACCATTGGCAGTTTGATGAATTGCTGGTAATTCTTCATGTTCATCAGTAGTTTGGGAAACTACTAGTCTTTATTTTGTTTTTCCACCCTTTCTTCCACCTTTAGACATAGATTTTAGCCTTTTTGATTTTGATGATTCAGTTTCATCAGGATTTTCTCTTCAATCTTTAACTAAGGCCTTCTACTTAATGTCTCTTTCTTTTCTAAGCATCTCCTTCAATCTAGTAGCTTCTTATGCAGCTTCGTTTGCTGTATCATCAGGTTTCTTTTCAACTTCTTTCCTTGAGGTATCAAGGATGTTCTCCCCTTTTTTTTTTGACATCAGCAACAACATCAGCTTGCTCTGGAAAGCATGGAGTAGGAGCCAGGAGGAGCAATCCATGAAATTGCAACCAGTTGATTCTTTTGATTTACCATCTTCTTTCCTAACTCACTTGCACGAGTGTTTAAAGAGTTTATTAGAATGGTGGTATCAATATTAACCTTAGTTTGAAAGATTTGGAATTGTAAGTAGATAAAGGATTTTAGCTCAACATACTCTAATGTAGAGGCGGTTATACCCTCTTGTATGCTTGAGCTTTGAGTGGCTGGTGGCTTTTGAGTTACTAAATGGTGGATGCAGTTTTGAAATTCATTTCGGATGGAGGCCAACAATTAGGTATTATCTTGGGGTTGTTGGACTTGAGTTTGAGTCATTTCGGTGATGAGCTCCTTCATCTTCATGACCTCAGAGCTTAAACTTTGAACTTTTTCTCTGAATTCTTGGATGATTTTAGCATCAACTAACTTAATAGTCTCATCTGTTGTCCTGCTATTAGTAGTTTTACCTACATTAGTAATTTTATCTGCAACAAATCAGGATTTTCATTTTGATATTGTATAGATGAACCTTTTTCTTGGTAACGGGGATTTCCAACTGTTGTTGATATAAAAATATCATCATTTGTTGCAGGGATAGGAGTGTTAGTGCCTAAACTACTGTCCAACTGAGAAACAATTGTTTCAATAGTTGTAGTAGTTGCTCGTAATCCCATATTCAGTTCACCTGTATTGAAAGGGATATCAACCTCCTCTTGCTCGGGGTTAGTAATACATATCTCATCATTAATAGCTTGGGTTGTGGTTTGTCTTTCAGGTGATTTGGTAAATAAATGATTGCTTTCAGTGAGGTGAGATACTTCGATAATTACTTGAGCAACTTCTTCAGTTGTAATGATATCATGATCCAAAGGGGGGGGGGGTGAAAGAGAAGTAGCCCTAGGAGAGGGTCTTGGAGTTGGAGTGCTAATCAGCCATTCAACCCTGGGAGAGTGATGCAGGAGCATCCGGTCCATTAATTCGGCCCGGCCCGGCCCAAACGTTTATTTTTATTTATAAATAAAGTTGTTAGGTCTTTAGTTTCATTAGTTTTTTTGATTAAGTTTTATATAATAAGAACATTGTTCTTTGAACCTTTGGTTCGTTTATTCGTCTTTGTTAATCATGAGTGTCATGAGCCATTTGAATGCTTCCGTTTCCGCATCATTTGGTATCAGAGCTTTTGGTTCTCAAATGGCTCAACGTGGAGGTAAATACTTGTCTGTTCGTCAATTCGCCGACAGAGGCAACAACACGAGTGTTTTCTATTTGCGTGCTCGTGAAGAAGATCGACGTCCTACTCGCAGATTCGCCGATCGAGGTAGCGGTGGAGTCTATTCTGACCCACGGGGTCATAAGATAATCAAACGTCTCCGGAAGCGAGTCCGAGATATGGAAATACAACAACAGATCATGCAGCTCCAACAAAGGATCCGAGATCTTGAATCATCATCAACATGGAAGGAAACGGAACCGGAAACACCCGTCGTGGACGAGTTAACCGATCCTCCCAGTGGTGATACTATCTATAAATCTTTGCCCGTGTATGACGATTACCGAGATGAGGATTGGTATTCTTGGATGTATGGTGAATCTTTGGATCGGAAGATGACGGAATACACGAAAACATATGCCCTTTTTTGATGAAATACTAAGGGGTGCATCGGCCAATAATGGTGTTGTAATTAATATTTCAGACGATGTGGTTGCTACGTGTGGTTCTCGGGTGGCTGCGGGTGGCGTTGGATCGGTTGTGGTTGATGGTCAAAACCCGAGGAACAAGGAAGGTCAGTCGGGTATTTTGATAAGTCAAAACAATTTGAATTTTAAATATAGTGTTATTCACATTGAAGATAGGGATGAAGGTGATCACACTTTTGTGTATGATGATGGTGGTGGAGGTCCTATTAATTCAGAAACTGACGAATTTAACGGGTCAATTGAACTTAATAGTTTGAATAATGACAAGGAAGGTGAAAAAATCTTAAAAATAAACCATGTTAGTGGGGAGGTTGTAGGTCTCATTAATTGTGGAATTAAATTCAATACTCTAGGCATGCATAGTGATATAACTTCAAGGCATTTGAACGGTTTCAATGCATTAAAAGAAGATGGAACATATTATCTGTCACAGGTCGTGATGCCGTTGAATAATAAGCGAGTTGATGTTTCTTTTGACCCAGGCGGCTTCGGTCCAAAAACAAAACTCGAGGACGAGTTTTTCGAAGATGGAGAGTATGATGCAGGAGCATCCGGTCCATTAAGTCGGCCCGGCCCAGCCCGGCCCAAACGTTTATTTTTATTTATAAATAAAGTTGTTAGGTCTTTAGTTTCATTAGTTTTTTTGATTAAGTTTGATATAATAAGAACATTGTTCTTTGAACCTTTGGTTCGTTTATTCGTCTTTGTTAATCATGAGTGTCATGAGCCATTTGAATGCTTCGTTTTCCGCATTAGAGAGGGTCTTGGAGTTGGAGTGCTAATCAGCCATTCAACCCTGGGAGAGGGGCTTTTGCTTAAAACAGCTTCCTTTTGTGAGGAAGACTAAGGAGTTAGCTAGGGTGGAGGTGTAACATGTTGTGAGTAAGTAACAACAGTTAATTTTCTTTGTGGTCATTGTGTTGCCATAGGTGATTCAGGTACCTCATGTTCCTGAACTACCATTTTGGGTTTCCTTTTGGATTTGGCTTTTGAAGTTTTCTTTAATATTTTCTTTGTAGTGTTAGATGTGGGATTCAAAGTGCTAGGTTGAGCACTTTAATCATCTTGAGCAATGGGCTCTGTTTCTGTAACTTTTTTTGCCGGAGCATCTACAGTTTCAAAAGGTTCCTCCTCATCAACCAATGTTAATGATTTAAAATCCTGCATTCTCGTAAAGATCTCATTGCTGAGACTTAAACTTTGAACAGGTGATCCTTGGATCAATCTGAGTTTGGTAATACCTTCATAAGGTATACCATCATAAACCTAGGAAACATTAAAAATGGTTTTCCTATTGTTGCTACATTGCTTTTACATTATTAACAAGACATTAAAAAGTGATTCTGAAAAGCAGTAATTTTCACCTATTAGAAAAGAATACACCAAATATTTAACATTAAATGATAATTCTTTCCAACCAGTGGTTTTCGCATGACATACACTGAAGTAAAGTATGAAAAGGAACTTCATTGGATAGTGAAAAAAGTTTTTGAAAAGTGTAGCCTATTTGGTAGAACCCAAATAGCCCCTCTCAATGTGTTCAGACTTCAGTGTCTATGCAGCAATTTTAGAAGGAAAATCATTATCATTCAACTCCAAATGTTGACAAAGGAATGAAGATGACACAAATACCTCTGTCTGACCTACATTTGTTTTGATAAAATACGGCGTCTTATTATCCTTAACATATTGAATGGAATCATTCTTCTGAAACTCATTGAGAGTTTGTGGATAAAGATCAAGATCAATCGTTAAAAGGTTATAAAATCGTTAAAAGGTTGCACTTTTTAGGGCTATCTTTCGGATATTTTTAAGGTATTTTTCGGGAATACATCGGGTATTTGAAATACCCGGTTTCGCGTATTGAAAAGACCCGGTTCCGGGTATGGAACCAGTTCGGGTTATACTACCGAAATGCATACCCTATCCGTACTCTATGGATAGGGTCGGGTACAGGTTCGGGTATTTAAAAAACGGTTCCAGGTTTTTAGTTCGGGTCCAGTTTCAGATTCAGGCTTTTTTGCGCACCTCTGTAAAGGGGTGTTAAATTACATATTCTTGTCAATTTTATAATCCTTATTATATGTGATTATGATTATTTTTCTTCTCATTTTCATGTTGGGCCATTAATCCTGTTGTGGGCTTATGGATCCAACAACCAACCCATTCCCTAGTCCCTACTACATAATTATGGACCCAAAAGAACGTTTAACCATGACATCCCATGCATCTCACCAGATTGGAAACTCCGACTCTTCTACGGAAGCTCCGACGTAATGTGTAGAAGGTTCGCATGTTCAACGTCTACTCTGTTCTCCTTCTCCCCACGGCTATTTATTCATCATCTCCGCCAAGGATTGAGTATGGAAGAACAAATTCACAAATAAACATTCTTGCTTGTTTATGACTTATTTCTAAAGTTTTAAACCCGTACAAATCATCTCCATGTTGTAGGTGATTTGTGTTATAGTGATTTCATATTTTGTTCTACTATTCTTGTATTGATCAATTTACCACTCTTCAAATCTTCGATTTCTATGTAATCATCTTCAAGTCACCGGGTCAGGTCCGGAACTAGGTGTTTTGTGCAGCTCTACCATTTCTTCTTGGACAATGTAATTGCCATTCGCCCATTCCTAGGATTGAATAATATCTTTTAAGCATTAGGCTTGCGGATTAGATATATCTGAAGCAATAAGTCAAAAATACCATTTGCTATTAAGTCAAAAATTGACATGTATTTATGTATCCACAATCAGACCGGGATTACATGCATATTGATACGAACCCATGTTCCTGTCAAATAGACGTGCTGCAGGTTAAGAGTAGAAGTTAGGAATGTATATATATATATATATATATATAGTCACTTTTCCCGTTAGGTTTGCATGTTTTTCTTGTTATTCTCCAAATAAAGTGCATCCAATGTAGCCTAGGATTTCTATTTAAGCATTTGTACTTCAATTAAAAAAGGACATACAAGAAGATTTGAGTACTAGTTTTTTTACGTTTAAATTCATCCCTCCAACTCTCCAAGGGTCATCTTCTTCAACTATATTCTTTTGAGCTTGATCCACTTAACGGATCCTTATCACATATCATAATAAATACAGAAAATTATGACAGACACCAAAAACTAGATAGCAAATGTTCAACAGAAATGAATAGGTACTAGGGTAGTTTGGCTTATAACTGCCCACGAACAAGATGATATATACTAGTGTTGCATACGGACATGTAACAAATCATCAATACGGGTGATGACTCTGAACATGACACTTCAATAGAGGCTTCAAGTAATCCGTCGACATGTCTACTTACTTATACAAGTCGACCTTCCAACCCATTTATTCAAACAAAGCGACACACCAACCCACCTTGTTACCACTATACAACTTGATTGCAATTAGTCAAAATAGATAAATTGGTCAAGCAAGTCATTTTCATGTTACGCTATATAAAATACTTTTGGGTTAGAGCTGATTTTAATGACACGAGTAAATAAGTATGTCATGTTCATGTTAAAAAATTCAATATTTCATGTTGCCAATGACAAAAACTGTCAATCACACGAATGACTACTCATGTTAATTTCAACACCCTTTTGTCCCAATATTCCTACAACTTACATGCATCATCGTCACATGTTAGTACATTATCAAGCCGAGTGACCATTTTCTAATGCGAATTTGATGCCATTCTTTCACAGAACTTTACATCATCGTACCGGCTAATGACTCCTAAATAATACTAGCATGGGATCTTAACTTAAATATGATCAGATATTTAAGTGAATCTTCTCTCTCTTTTTTCTTTCAAATTTTCTATCGCAAATGCACTGAAAGAAACCATGAAAAAGCGTAAAAGTTCGGTTATCAATGATTTCTGTTACATGAGATGTGCCCAAAGGAATCAGCAGCCTGATTAAACAAGGAATGAATGAGAGGCCATAAGATCCATTACTTATATTAGTTATATGAATGAGCCGATATGGGTTATGTTTGACCTATAATGGGTCAGGTGCTAACTAGAAGGTAGAGTTAATTACACGGATGCCCAGGTGGTTTTCCCATACTACATGTTTATTCCCACTTTTTCAGAGTTACACTCTTAAGTCCTACTCTTCACTTAAACATAAGACGGATGGTCCCTGGAGCGGGTGGAACTAAACGTTTCTTTTAAATTTTAATAAAGAAGACCAAAATAACCTTAATGTAAAAAAACTAAAATAAAATAGGCTTTATGAGACCCCCATTTTACTATTTCAAAAATGTAAAACGGACAAAGCACATGGATCATCCGTTTAATTAACTCAAAAGGGAAATACGTCAATTATGCTAACAACACACATAACCTTCTATATCTTTTTATACAAATAACTAGACATGGTTTTTGTAGGCATGTGTATCACATGCATTATCTATAAAACAAAATTTGACCAAAAAGTGACCAGACCGAAC
The DNA here is from genome assembly GCF_021521415.1 of Bidens hawaiensis. Classification (NCBI taxonomy): domain Eukaryota; kingdom Viridiplantae; phylum Streptophyta; class Magnoliopsida; order Asterales; family Asteraceae; genus Bidens; species Bidens hawaiensis. The sequence goes on along the minus strand of NW_027495287.1, from coordinate 107,072 downwards.
AAAAAACGTATATAAACTGCTTTAAGACGAGCTTCACATTGTACCTGATCATTGCCAGATTTGGGAACTGCGTATGTACTCTTCCTCTTCTTGCTACAAGCTGTGTTCATTATTTCCACCCTAGATTCTTCTTCAACAAAATTTTGGTCTATCACCTCTGCAATGTTAATGATTATGACAAAAGTACAAATTAGTAATTCAAATATTGTCTCACATGATCATGAATGTGATGACATAAGTGCATAACTGGGCTAACATCTAGACCCTTTAGGGCGCTAATCACAGCGTTGGCCCATTGGGCCTGGACCAGCCCACTTCAAATAGCCTATGGGGATTAACATCATGTATGTTTCATAAATGTTACCCAAATTACAAAGACTAGTTAAAAAAAGCAAAGAGCATGCACGCATTTCTCTTGCTTTTACATAATAAAAGCACCTGTGTTACTACAACTTGCTGATGACGGTTTTTCTTCTGTAGCTCCTTGTTCATTTCCATTTATAAAATGTTGGATCCACGGATTACTTGACCAAAGCCCATTCTGTAAAACCTGAAACTGAAATATATAAGATGTCAGAAAATCTATCTCAAGTAGGAAAAAATACCCAAAAGAGAAGACGAGAGAAAATTGCACATAAACGGAATGTAGTGTCAAAATTAACGTTTAACGAGCAGTATTATAAGTTTATAATCAAAGAAGGAATCCGGTACCACTTTAGTGTATAAATCTTGTTTATCATAAACTTATACTTTTGTGCACTAATTCATTAAATTCTTCCACAAATATGAATTTGAACGAATGGACATTCGGTTTGTATGCACTTTGCTATATTTCAAACCTGGCCAGAAGGGCAATTGTTGTTGGCATAAATTCCCCTAGATGATGTCGAATCTGAAGAGCACTCGTTTTCAATTTTCCAATTTTGCGTATCCAAAGAATTATATAACTGGTCAACGAAAGAAGCTTCCATTGACTTTAGGTATAAACTATGTTTTTCATTCGTCCATCCTGATGATCCTCCTTTTCGCAAATCCTGAGGTGACAACTGCTTAAAAAGTATGAAAACTAAGTATAGAATTCACGCAGCGTAAGGTTAAATATATATGACTCTAAAAAGTTGGTCAACAAGAATATCTAAATAGCAAAAGTGGAACATGACTGAGAAAAACATGTCGATAACAAATGCTACATACCAATGCATTTAGATTTTGGCCTAACGACTCCCATGTGTTTCTAAACATTTTAATTACACATTTAATTATTTTCTTGTTTATTCTACACACCATTTGCCCGTGTTCCTAATTCTTTGTCCATATCTAATACTTAATGGTGTCTAAAAAAAGGTTTTGGTACAATTTCATGAACGGTATAGCCTTGAATATTGTTTAAGCCCTCAGTTCATTCCATCTCAATCAAACTTACAATAATTAATTAAATAATGGTGAAAACATGACACAAAATAGAAAAATGATCTCGGGCGGTCGAGAAACGAATTTTTAAGACCCTGCGTAGTGGAGCGCTTTCCCCAACCAAAAAGCCCCCATAGCGCCGGGAAACACCCCCACACACACACACACCCCGGGGCTTTGGAGGGAGGAGGAGCACTTCCCACAAAGCACCGGTGGGGGGGAGAAGAGGTTGATGGTGATTGGTTGCTTTATTTGTTTTTTTAAATATAAAAATAATAATGATGCAATGACTTGAAGGGCTCCATCCACTATACCTATTTTAGCAAAAAAACCCAAACGGTGACGTCGCGTCACATGGCGCAAAACGCACCCATAGGGGCTTCATCCACTACACATAGTCTAACAATTTACAACAAAGACTTTCATCATATATAAGCGAACAATCACAAGATTCTGTTGAAATTGCAAGTATTCGTGCTGCGTGCATACAATATTTGTTGCTGGTTATAACTTATAATTGTAGTTTCAAATAATACTTCACAACTCAAAAAATTAAACCCTTAAATCCATCAAAAAATCAGATACGAATTCCAACTAGTTGGATTAAAATCAAGAAAATGTTCACTGAAATTGATGGACCACAAGTTCCTACAACATATTAAAAAAAATAATCTTTATAAATCTTTATGAACATAGAATTAACTAAAAAAAAACCCTGACTTACGGTAAATGAAGTCTCCTCCTGGTCCACAATGTCAGTCAAACCACCGTCGTTGCCGGTGGCCTCCGGCGCCGGCGGAATAAGCGTGTGCTCCATATCACAATAATAATAATAATAATAATAATAATAATAATAATGGGTTACAGTTGGCAAAGAGAGGTGAAAACGAGCGTTGTGGAATTTGAGTTTGGTGGGGAAGTGCCAGATGTCGTATGGTTTCCACATGGTACGATGCCACGTAAGTACAAGTTCATGCTTTGAGTGATATTTTTTATTCGCAGATGATCTTTATTTGTACGGTGTAGATATTTTTGTTGCTTCTCAAAAAATCAACCGCTTGTACTTTAATTTATGGCAAAATCCTCTAATTAACTTATACTATGGTTTTTATAAATAGCCCAAGATTAAATAAAATATTTAAAATAATTAAAAAGATTATGTTGAATTCAACTAAAACCATTTCTGATTCGATTGGAATTTTTGGACCTTTTAAATTGCGCCACATGTAAACGTTTTTTAAATTTTGAATTCTTCATCTTTAACCTCTCAAACCTTAGCCAACCTCCATCTCCATCTTTTTTATTTCTTCGTAAAATCAAGCAAATCAATAGTGCAAATCGATTAGTTTTTCGAGAAGAACACAACCATAGTGTTCAATTTCACTCTAGAACTCAAAATAAAAAACCCATCGAATTGAAAAAACAAGGGTTCGTCGGACAAATTAAACAGTCGGATCCGACGAAGAATGAACTGAACCATCGGATCCGACTGTCCTTTCCTCCGACGGTTCTTCCAACTAATCGATCGGCCAAAACCTTAAAACGTCTGATCCGATGGAACATCTGGAAACATAGCGCGTCGTGATTGGTTTAAAATTCAGTCGGATCAGTTAGTGTTTTGGTCAGATCCGACCAAAGAAATGACTGGTTTTAGAATTTGTTTTGGTCTTGGCTAGAATCGAAAACCTTGGTCAAATATGACTATCGAGGATTTTCCCTTAATTTATTCATTCGTGTTATGATGTCTATTGTGGGAACTTGGTTGGAAGCTTCATTTACGTAAGTGGCCCATATACACACTTTTTTCTCACTTTTTAATAAAAAAATTGGTTTGTATTTCTATTGGTGATCTCATGAGAACGAGAAGGTTGTAACACTATACAGGAGTTAAGAAAATGATAAAATCCTTTTTAGTTCACAATTGGGTAACCTAGGTTACAACTCCCTAATTCAACACATGATCAATTTAACTTTTTTTCTTTTCTTATCAATGATTTGATTTTTTTAATAATTTATATTGTTTAACTTTTTTAAACTAAAAACACAGTATTGTTTAGTTTATTTTTGCAAACATTTTAATATAAAATTTATTAAAAATAAAGTACTTTTAAAAGTACGTACTTTTTAATATGAGTATGTATTTTTTGTTTTGTTAAAACTTATAAAAATATACGGTTTTTATAGAACAAATAAGATATTTGTAATAAAAAAATTAGTTTGGATTGGGTTGAATTGTAAATAAAAGTGAAAAGTTAGATTAGGTTGGGTTAATTGTATGGATGGAAAAGAGAGAAATTAGTTTTTTTAATTAAAATATGGGTTGGGTTGTGAATAAAGTTTGTTTAACAAATCCATCACGTTATCATAATCATAACCAATATTCTTATAAAGTTTATCAAAAATGTAAGTTTAATCATTTTTTAGTATAACATAACTCAGGATTTTTTATTTACATAAATGATAAACTGAGAAACAAATTGTTTTCACACTTTCAAAATCCATAATCAAAAATCGCAACTGAATCTGAAAGTTTACCTCACATGTCTGAAGTCTAATTAAACTGAATGATTAACAAAGCTTACAAATCCCAATTCGCCAATTCCCAAATCGTTTAGGACAACGCACCTCACCTATCCAAAAATTCTCGTCGGAAGATCGAACGACAAAGAATTTTGAATGGAGAGGCAGAATGTTTGGTTTTTTAGGGTTTGTAAATTGTAAAAGGGTAAAAGGGTAATTGAATATCACAAAGGGAAATATGTAATTAAGAAATTGACATTGGGGAAATATGTAACTAAGAAAAGGATCTATGTAAAAATCCCTTTGATAAAAGTCGATAACCTCACAATCAGTTGAAGGAACATAAAAAAATAACTCTTTTTGCACAAAGACGATATGTGTGTTACCTTCTTGTAGACATTCATGTAAGGTTCACTATATTCAAATTATTACTATATTGTATAGTCATTTCGCCAACTATCATAAAGTTTATTTCTCTTGAGAGTTGCAACGCCAACAACTCTTGCTAGTTATTATTATTATTATTATTATTATTATTATTATTATTATTATTACTTGTTTCTTTTATTACTATTATTATACTATGAAAAAGGTACCAAAGATCTAACAAAGAAATTGAATGAATCAAGATTAACAAGAACTATGAACAAAGGATTAGGGTTTAAAGATGAACAAGAACTATGGACAAGGGTTTAAGGTTTAGTTTATCAACAAAAACTAACTACTCAGACTTATTAGACTTATACAGATCAAATAATTATAAGTTCAGTCCATGTACTTTTCTATACTAACAAATCATCATACTAACTTTCTTACTTTCTTTGAATTACAAATTGGTCCCTTAACATACTATTATTAAACATAACTTTATTATTTGAAAATTGAAAAGTAGTCTTAGGATGGGTTGGATGAACATACTTTCACAGTTTTGATACAGGTGGGATGTGATTGTAGAAAAAAATAATGAAAAAAGTAGCACACGTTGATGTGGAGAAGAGAGAGTTGTAGGAGTGAAACGGAAACGATGTATACCATCAGCCCTTAAGTTAATGCCCCTCAATTTCGTGGTTATCTTGTTATAGGAAACATATGCTTCCCATCCCATTGATGTGTGAAAAATCTCATTAATGTGATTCCATAAGCAAGTGGGCAATCATTATTGCGATTGTGAGATATATTGACCGAAGCACGATCTAAATAGATTTATTCTTCCTAAGTCCATTATGAAGTTGAATGGAATGCTCAGGAAGTTTTTGCCCTTTTACTTTCAGTTTTCTTTCTTAGTGATGGTGATTGATTTTTAAGAATGACTTTTTTGGCGGGGTGATTGGATTTTAGAACTTGTTGATTCCAATCACCAAAGGCTACACTTAATTAGCATAAGATGGTTTTGGAAAAGATTACTCGGATTCGAGATGTGTTCGTTTATATTGTATGGGTTGTTTGGGCTCATGACGTAAAGTTTTGTTTTCGCGTGTAGAGATAAGAAAGTGTTGTGTGTAAAAAGAAATTTAGTTTTAGAAAAAATATTGTATGGGTAACGGCTAGCCCGGTCTAATTCGAGCATGACCAGGCTCATGCCTTCACGCCTCACGGCCTAATCGCATGTAGACTGCGTGGTGTGCGTGCAAACTTGGAACATTGTGTCATTCGATTTTCTTACGTTAATTAGGTATAACACACGACCTTAGAATTAGGAAGCTGTTGGGTTCCAAAAGTGGTAAGTCAACGGTTTAACGATTTAGGCCCGATTTTAATATTTGTTTCAAAGTTATTAATCATATTAATAAGTAAGCAAAACGTAGCGGAAAACAAAAACGAGTAACCATCAAAATGGAACCGAGCAGGATACGGTTACAACAACAGCACGAGTCAAACGTCCAAACAAAGATAAACATTAAATGACGGTATTTAAGTTTACCTCGGTTAATAAATAACCGGTTGAGACACGGAGGTATAACGAACGAAGCTAGGAGATGAAACAAGAATTCCGGCGGCGGCAGTCCGGCAGAAACGGTGGCGGCGGAAGGGGCGGCAGGGGCGGTCCGGAAGCAGCGGTCTGGCAGCAGCAACAGCAGGGGTGATGACGGAGATGGCCAGCGGAGGCAACAGTGGTCCGGCGGTCGGAGGTGGCGACCGACGGTGGTGGATACCCGGTGACGGTTAGGGTTTTAGTGGAGTGGAGCTTGTTGTTGGAATACCATATGCCCGAGACACATAATTAGGTTAATGCGGCTAGCCGTGTTTGATCCAAGTCGGGTCATACCCAATAACGAGTTAGACACACACCAATTATATATTTGTTAAGATAAGATCTATAAAACAAATACAGGACACGATACATTCAGAAAATCGGGTTTCTGAATATTTACTTGAAAGTGTTAAATAAATTAATTGGTTAATTTATTTATTCAAATAATTATTATTGGAATAATTATTTAACTATGTATTCTTTTATAAAATGGTTTATAAAAGATGGGGTGTTTATATATTTTATAAAATATAAAATAAAATAAAAAAAAAAAAAAAAAAAAAAAAAAAAGGAAATAATTGGGGCCGGTTTTAGGGTGGGCCCCACACCCCAATGTCTTGGTCAAATCTTGTCATATATTTGGTATAGGTTAAGTATTGATTACTTGGAAAATTACCTAACACCATGGCATTGATTTTGAATGATGATAAAAGGATTATGATCAAGACACTTTAAGGATATACACTTTCAAGAAACCAAAATATAACCACACAACCTTTCTCTTCTTTCTTCTTGTTTACGGCCAAGGAGAAAAAGAAAGATTCGGGTCTCGGTTATTCGTGTTCAAGCTTCCTAACATAGCTCGGTGTGTGTTGGAGGCTCGGGGTACATTCCGTTTGAGGATTTTCCCTTTGAAGGTCTAGCATCAACATCATCATCTTCTTCAACATTAACTACACTCTTAAAAGGTTAAGGATGTAAGTGTTTATGGCTTTGATAGTTTAGTTTTCCCGCATTACTTGATCCTTGCCTCGGGTTTCTAATATATAGATTATTGGTAATCTTATATCATGAATAAACTAGGTTGTTCATGAACATATATTATATAGACTTGTAATATATAGATATATATAAACATATGGATACATATGTTTAATTTGTAAATATCACGCTTCCGCCTTAATTGTGACTAGTTAAATGGTTAACTAAGTTTATAAATTCCAAAGAAACCCAACAAATGGCATCAAGAGCCGGGATACGGGAAACTAAGCTTCGGGTTCTCGGTTTTATTTTTTCCCCTTGAAAGATTTTATACAAAAAAAATTAACATGCATGAATTTTTCTTTGTATTTAATCTTGTTATTGTTTTTGGCTTTGTTCAAAAAAAAAAAATAAAATAAAAAATAAAATAAAACCGAGTATATGGGCCGAAGCCCAAATCGGGTGATTTTGGGCCGAAGCCCACTTGGATATGGTTATTGGGCTAACCGGACATAAAAGGGAAAAAGCTATATGGGCCGAAGCCCATTTTTGGTTAAATGGGCCGAAGCCCGTGAGCTTTTTAATTGGGCCGAAGCCCATGTGTTTTGCACATGTGGGCCGAAGCCCATAATCATGTTATTGGGTCAAGCCCAAATTGGGTTGGGCTAGGCCCAATAAAGTCAAGGGGTTTTGGAACGGGTTCCTAAAACATAACGGGTTATGTTTGTTAATACTAGACCGAGCCGTAGACCAAGTGGATGTTTGTTTGTGGTTGATGTTGTGATTGTAGTTAATTATTCAAGTTTCGGTTTGTAATAATTAATTAGGGGCAATTTTGTAATTTTGTAATTATTTATTCATATGGGTATGTAATAAATAGGTTATTTGTAATATCTTTATTTTATAGAAAAATGTATTAGGACATTTGTTTTGTAATATAAAGAAGATTGCAAAATTGGAAGTTTGGGCCTAATTGGGCCGGGTATGGTGATAATGGGTCTCACAAGCCCATTAAGGGATTCAAGCCCAAAAGGACCTAAGCCCACCAATTGAGCCCAAATGGAAGCTTATGGAAGCTAAGGCCCAAGTTCAAGCCCAGTGGATCACAACGGGGTTGAAGAAGATGCTCGAAGCATTTGGATGCGGGATCGAGTGGGAGCTACAACATCCATGTGTCATGTGTCCCTTAGGATCGGACCTAAGATACACACTTGTTTCGGCTAACAAGTGTGGTCTAACTTAGTGGCTCGTGTCTAGTATAATTGTGTATGCTTGTTAATTAATTGATTGTTTGATTGTGTGGTTGTTAGATATTAGGATATCAACTTCGTCACATAGAATTAATTAACAAAGCATAAAACGGGTTCTAATAATTATCGGTAATTACGTGACACATAGTTTAATAAAATGGATTTATTAACTAGCCGTCTCACGCCCATAATAAAATGGCTTTATTATAAATTAGAATTTTGAAAATGGTTTCAAAATATCATGTTACTAAATGCATGTTAGAACATGATTTAAAGTTTTACAACTAGAATTATTAAAACTAAAAATCCCTTTTAAAATTAAGGATAATAAGTTAAACACCATCCTTTTGTATAACGCTTAACATATTAGTAAGCTCTTAGTGGGAAAAAGGTCACCTAACCGCGTAGAGTAAATTAATATGTTGAGGTAATATTGGCATATAAATGGGAAAAAGGTCACCTAACCGTTTGTATGTTAATATTACAAGTTGATACAAGTAGGACGACTTAAATTAGAACCATGTGAAGAGGGTCACCCAAGCATGGGGTCTAATAGGTGTTGATGGGATAAACATGCCGACACGAAATATGATTTCGAACCGGTCCCATAAACTCTAGAAGTTGCAAAAGGGTTTGCAATTGTTATGAATAACTACCTTGATAAACCGACAATGGGAAAAAGGTCACCTAACCGGAGTCGGGTTTATCGTTGGATTCTAGATTTTAATTATTAATTATATTTGGTATATATATAAAAAGGGTATTAATAATTAAAAAGGTAAAACACTAAAATGAACTTAATTAAAATTCTGCAGATGGCCGCACACGTCGACGACAACATAATCCCTAACGTCCAAAATGTCTCTCTCCGATCTATTCTCGCTAAAGACCGTCTTAACCACAATAACTTTTCGGATTGGTTCCGAAATTTAAGGATAGTTCTAAAACAAGAAAAATTATATCATGTTTTGGAAACACCTATCCCCGAAGAACCGGAAGAGGGTAGTGAGGTCGAATATATGAATTGGGTCAAACTCACGGAAGATTCCATTCAAGTGTCATGCCTCATGTTGGCGACTATGGTTCCCGAAATCCAAAAGGATTTCGAAAACCATAATGCGTACGACATGATTACTCAACTTAAGGAAATGTTCCTTAAGCAATCGAGGGTTGAAAGGTTCGAAACGGTTCGAGCCTTGCATGCATGTAGAATGGATGATAATCAACCAGTTTCAACTTATGTACTTAAGATGAAAAGTTACATTGATCGCCTCGCCAAGCTCAATTGTCCCATCTCAAAAGAGTTAGCAACGGATTTGATCCTTAACTCTTTGTCGAAAAGGTTCGACACTTTCGTATTAAATTATAACATGAACGGGTGGACAAAACCATTGGAAGAACTTCACTCAATGCTTAAAACAGCCGAGGCGAGCATGGGCAAAAGGGTTTTACCCATGTTTGCGATCAATGAAGGTAGATCCAAGAATCGATCTCAACCCAATCTTAAGGCTAAGGTAGCCAAAAGAAAGGGTCCTCCTATGCATCTTAAGGGTAAGGGCAAATCACCGGTTATGGCAAAGAAACAAAAGGTTATGGAACCAAGGGGTCATAAGGATGATCCTTGTTTTGGTTGTGGGGAGACCGGACACTGGAAACGCAATTGCCCGGTCTACCTAAAAGAGCTAAATGACAAGAGGAATGCGGCGCATACCTCGGGTAATGTCTTTATGATTAATGTTGAGCTAAATCTTATTTCTTCTAACACATGGGTATTGGATACCGGATGTGGAACTCATATTTGCAATTGGTTGCAGGGGTTCAAAAAGAATGAAGACTTAAAGAAGGGCGAAGTGAATCTTTTCATGGGCAACGGTGCAAGGGTGCACGTGGTCGCTAGAGGAGACTTCACTTTATCGCTTCCAAGTGGTTTGGAAGTTGTTTTGAGAAATGTTTTGTATGCTCCTAGTTTGACTAGGAACATTATTTCTGTGCACCTTCTTAGACAATGTAATTTTGACTTTAAATTTGTAAGATCAGAAATGCATGTATCATCTAATGGTATCTTTTATTTTAAAGCTGTACCAAACAACGGTATTTATGAATTGGTTCATGATAATACCTTAAATAGCTCATTATATCAAACTTCTACTAAAAGACTCAAAAAGGATTTGAGTGATTCCTACATTTGGCATTGTCGCCTTGGACACATAAACAAGAATCGTATAAATACTCTCCAAAAGAAAGGTCTTTTGAAAACAAACGAGTTAGGTTCGTTTGATGAGTGTGAATCTTGTATTCAAGGCAAGATGACCAAAGAGCCTTTCAAAGGTACAAATGAAAGGGCTAAGGATTTGTTAGGTATCATACATACGGATGTATGCGGACCTTTCAAGCCAACTAGTAGGAATAGTGAAAGGTACTTCATTACCTTTACCGACGATTTTAGTCGATATGGGTATGTTTATCTAATGAAACACAAACATGAAGCCTTTGAAATGTTCAAAGAATTTCAAAATGAAGTACAAAATCAGCTCGACCGAACAATCAAGGTACTCCGCTCCGATAGAGGAGGCGAATACCTAAGTGAAGCTTTTCAAAGTCATCTTAGAGATTGTGGAATTATTTCACAGCTCACTCCTCCTGGAACTCCTCAACATAACGGAGTATCCGAGAGGAGGAATCGAACACTGTTGGACATGGTTCGATCAATGATGGCACGAAGCTCACTACCGCCATCATTTTGGGGATATGCGTTACTTACAGCGGCTCGTATTTTGAATATGGCCCCGACCAAAAAGGTGGATCGAATACCCTATGAAGTGTGGCATGGAAAGGTTCCATCCTTTTCATATTTAAGGGTATGGGGATGCATAGTTTATGTTAAACGTGACACCCCAAATAAGCTTGAGGCTCGATCCATCAGGTGTATCTTCATAGGATACCCAAAGGATGATATAGGATATATATTCTATGATCCTAGTGAACAAAAGGTGTTTGTTTCACGCAAAGGATACTTCTTAGAAACTAGGTTCCTTATGGAAGGACCTAGTGAAAGGAGAGTGGAACTTGAAGAGGTTCAAGAATCACTGGATGATACACAGTTGGTCGATACTAGCTTTCGACACGAGGATGTTGAAGATGATCAAATGGTTGATCATACACACGTTGCTCGCAGATCTAATAGGATTAGTCGACCTCCCAAGAAATATGGATTTCTTGTTGATGATTGTTACTTGGTCGATTCGGATGAACCGATCTCCTACAAAGATGCTATGTCACAACCTGATTGTGACAAGTGGCTTGAAGCCATGAGCGCCGAGATGCAATCCATGCACGATAATCAAGTTTGGGAATTGGTTGATCGTCCACTTAACTCCAAACTGGTTGGATGTAAGTGGGTCTTCAAAAGGAAGACCGATATGCATGGAAATTTAGATACTTACAAAGCACGACTTGTAGCAAAAGGTTTCACGCAAACTCAAGGGATTGATTATGATGAAACCTTCTCGCCGGTCGCGATGCTTAAGTCGATTAGGATATTATTTGCCATTGCAGCTCATTTTGATTATGAGATATGGCAAATGGATGTCAAGACCGCTTTTCTAAATGGATATCTTGAGGAAGATGTCCATATGGTTCAGCCTGAAGGTTTTGTCGATCCATCTAATCCTGATAAAGTTTGTAAGTTAAAGAAATCAATCTACGGGTTGAAACAAGCATCACGGATGTGGAATCATCGTTTTAATGAAGAAATCAAAGCGTTTGGTTTCGTCCAAAACGGTGATGAGGCGTGTGTGTATAAATGGGCTAGTGGGAGTATAATCATTTTCCTTATTTTGTATGTCGATGATATACTTTTATTTGGAAATGATATACCAAGTATGGAAAACGTAAAAGCGTGGTTAAGTAGTCGTTTCTCAATTAAGGATCTTGGAGAAGCGACATATATCTTGGGAATAAAGGTCTATAGGGATAGACAAAGGAAATTGATCGGACTCAATCAAAGTGCGTACATTGATAAAATCCTGAAAAGGTTCAGGATGGAAAACTCTAAGAAAGGTTTGGTACCTATTCCTAGAGGAACCGTGTTGAGCTCATCCCAAAGTCCTAGCTCTAAGGAAGAGCAGGATAGGATGAAGCATGTTCCTTATGCTTCGGCAATAGGATCTATTATGTATGCAATGATGTGCACCAGACCGGACGTCTCGTATGCTTTAAGCATAACGAGTAGATACCAGCACAACCCAGGTGACAGTCATTGGATGGCTGTCAAGAATATATTAAAATACCTTAGAAGGACTAAGGATATGTTTTTAATATATGGGTCTGGTGAGGAGGAACTCGTCGTAAAGGGTTACGTGGATGCGAGTTTCCAAACTGACCGAGATGATTCTCGATCACAGTCGGGATATGTCTTCATTTTGAATGGAGGCGCTGTCTCTTGGAAGAGTTCGAAGCAGGATGTTGTCGCGTTATCCACTACAGAATCTGAGTACATCGCCGCTTCAATGGCAGCCCAAGAGGCTGCATGGATGAAAAAGTTCATCATGGATCTAGGGATTATCTCTACCATTCAGGAGCCCCTAGAGATATTCTGTGACAATGAGGGTGCTATTGCACAGATCAAGGAGCCTCGTGCTCATCAGAAAACGAGGCACATTGAGCGCAGATTCAACTACATAAGGGATGAAGTTGAAAAGAGAAAGATATGTATTCATAAAGTTCATACCGATCAAAATATTGCGGACCCACTCAAGAAGCTCCTCGATAGGCCAAAGCATGAGGGTCATGTTTGTGCATTAGGACTTCGGTATTCTAGTGAGTGGATTTAATCTGTATTTAGTGTTTGTAAAAGAACGAATGTAATGGGTATCTCATGAAAATTAATTATGTTTAATTATTCAATGAGTTATGTTCTATATTTGCATGTTTAATCCATGAATGACTTATGTTGTTCTAAACGTCCGTAGTCGATCATGCTTGTGGGAACAAGTATGAAGGTAAGACTATTATGAACCCGGATTGGTTGATATTCATGTGATGAATATAAGGCATAGGTTTGCCACCAAGGTTCATAGATATTTGTGGGATACAAATATTGGACATGATCCGCTCTCAAGGATCACTGCATAGAGTTAGTGCAACTGATCATAAGTAATCCTTGAGTAAAGGCGAGTATCATTGTGTCCTTTGACCTGAGATGCATATTGGATCTGGTCTTTTCATCAAGTCTGATAACTTGACTCTCTTCTTTGTTTTTCGGTAACACGATGACGTAAAAAGAAAGAGCTCAGATATCATACGAGATGTCAACAAGGATGTATGCAGTCAAGATGGGATTTGTTCCTCTTATGTGTTGAGAGTTTAGATGTCTAAGGCCTGTTAAGTTAAATCAATGAGAGAATGATCAATCTGTGTCTCTTCGATTTGACAGGACATCTAGCAACAAAGGGATGTAGTGATAAGACTTACCTATGTCATATCAAGTATGGACTTGAAGGGGATGATGTTATTGAATGGCACTTAGTCAAACACACTAGGGGTGGTGACCTGTTGTTAGGCGGTATTCACCATTAGCATTAACTTCCTATGAGTCTCGTGCAAGTGGGAGATTGTTGGAATACCATATGCCCGAGACACATAATTAGGTTAATGCGGCTAGCCGTGTTTGATCCAAGTCGGGTCATACCCAATAACGAGTTAGACACACACCAATTATATATTTGTTAAGATAAGATCTATAAAACAAATACAGGACACGATACATTCAGAAAATCGGGTTTCTGAATATTTACTTGAAAGTGTTAAATAAATTAATTGGTTAATTTATTTATTCAAATAATTATTATTGGAATAATTATTTAACTATGTATTCTTTTATAAAATGGTTTATAAAAGATGGGGTGTTTATATATTTTATAAAATATAAAATAAAATTAAAAAAAAAAAAAAAAAAAAAAGGAAATAATTGGGGCCGGTTTTAGGGTGGGCCCCACACCCCAATGTCTTGGTCAAATCTTGTCATATATTTGGTATATGTTAAGTATTGATTACTTGGAAAATTACCTAACACCATGGCATTGATTTTGAATGATGATAAAAGGATTATGATCAAGACACTTTAAGGATATACACTTTCAAGAAACCAAAATATAACCACACAACCTTTCTCTTCTTTCTTCTTGTTTACGGCCAAGGAGAAAAAGAAAGATTCGGGTCTCGGTTATTCGTGTTCAAGCTTCCTAACATAGCTCGGTGTGTGTTGGAGGCTCGGGGTACATTCCGTTTGAGGATTTTCCCTTTGAAGGTCTAGCATCAACATCATCATCTTCTTCAACATTAACTACACTCTTAAAAGGTTAAGGATGTAAGTGTTTATGGCTTTGATAGTTTAGTTTTCCCGCATTACTTGATCCTTGCCTCGGGTTTCTAATATATAGATTATTGGTAATCTTATATCATGAATAAACTAGGTTGTTCATGAACATATATTATATAGACTTGTAATATATAGATATATATAAACATATGGATACATATGTTTAATTTGTAAATATCACGCTTCCGCCTTAATTGTGACTAGTTAAATGGTTAACTAAGTTTATAAATTCCAAAGAAACCCAACACTTGTGTGTTAGAATTATATTATGTTATAATAAGTGAGGTATTTATAGACACAAATTAGGTTTAGAAGACCCAATGGGCCTTAAGCCCAATCACTAGCACTAAAAGCCTTATCCACCATATTTAATCTTGTTTAATTATGTCTGGCCCGATTAACAATATTAAGCGGGTTCAATGTTCGTTATCCCCGATGTAACTTTCACGGGTCATAACCGGGTCGGCCCGCGTTGACTTGACCCGAACCGCCCATAATTCCAACAGTCTCCCACTTGGACGGTTTTGGGCCAAGTAGCACAACGCTGACAGTTAGAGGTGCTCTAGCTACACATATATGTCCCCAACTGGTTATGACATTTTAAATTCATCAACCAAAATATCTTGGAATACATTATTGAAAGATAATGAACTTATAGTAATCTTTGTCATCTATCATTTCCGTATAAGACATCTGATGTGGTGAAATTAGTCAATAAAATATTAACTAAATTAAACAAGTAATAAAAACTAGACCTAAGACTCAACTAAACAAAACACCGGCAAGTGAACCGGAATATCGAACCCACAAGACTCTCTAAATTATGTTATTAACTAATTAGACTCGACTTACGACACGACTATTTATTATTAATGTTTTAAGGGGGATTTCAAAATAATAATAAACTATGAAAGTAAATAAACAAGCAAACGAGAAATAAGCAATTAAACACAAGATCGAAACCAACAAGAGAAGGAATCTACCTAGGTAAGAATCTCATGCATCAACAATCATCAAGCAATGGACAAATAACATGATTATGGAAACTGATTTCTAAACATATTCATCTAACAAACCCTAAGGACCTTTGACCGAATCAAATGAAATCCCATAGCACAATTATTAGATTATTAAGCAATCAGTATTATTGATTTCCGCAAAGTCATCAATTAGGGTTAATTAATAGTTTCTAAAGCAAGCAATCTTACGAAACACTAAACCCTAGATAACTTGATAAGCTAAACATGACATCATGAACATGGATCAACACAATAAGAAAGAATATTGTCACTATCTATCCTAGCATGCAATTGACCAAGACACATGAATAAACCCTCACCTTACAGCTATTGGAATTTAGAAAAACATTCAAAACCATAACCAACTATCAACAAGCTTCTATGATCTAACGAGCCCATTTAATCACAATATTCAAAACACCAAGTAATGATTTAAACATAAACCCTAAATCTAAAGAACACAATCAAAAGATAAAAGATCTATGTGAAACAATAGTTAATAATCAATCAAGATAATAAATACTTATACGCGTTATGAAAACAAAACCAAGTCTTTACTATTAAATAACGAAATCCATAATCAAAACATTATCCAAAGCAAGAATCAAGTCTTAAACATGTTCATCAAACCTAGGTAGACATGAAGTCTAGCCTAGAATCATTATTAAAAACAATCCTAAACAAGTATTGAAAACAAAAAAGGAAAGACATGACAAATAATGAACAAGGAATGAAAGTTAGAGCGATAAAACCCTTTGCGATTGATCCTTGAACACCCGGATGAACGAACTCTCGATCCTCCTTGGTTCCTAGCTTCAAATCACCTTCAAAACCTTGGAAACCCTCTCAAAATCGGATGCAATAAGTCTTCCAATCGGATTGGTTATAAAGATGTATATATATATAACGCATAATGGGCTTGGCTTGCAAAATTTGGCAGCCCAGAAGGCCTAGGCGCCCGGTGGCCGCCTTGGCCCCTAGCCTTAGCGCGGCGCGGCGCCCTCCGTGGGTGGATTTCGGATTTTTTTTATTATTTCTTGTTAAATCTTTGCTCAATCTTTGATTGATCTTTCTTGAACTCCAAGTAACACTTAGAATCTTCTAGAACTTGTTTCCCTTGCTTCTCCAAGCCATCATCTACATGACAACAAATAAAAACTCTAAGTGAAGCAATCACGTAACCAATGATGAACAAAACGAACATAAACTTCGCATGAAAAGATAGAAAGAATTAAGTTTAACATGCAAGATACCAAAAGATATTAAAACACGATAAATATATAAAACTTGACTCAAAACCTTAAATAATAAAAGACTAACAAAACACGAACTAAACCAGACTCAAAACATTAAATAAACACAACTTTACAAAGGATTCGAGATGCATAAATAGACGTATATCAAATATCCCCACACTTACTCTTTTTTTGTCCCTGAAAAAGTCTAATGAAGTTGGATCAGAATCGGCAAATTTAGTCTTACAAACATATAGGTTAATTTTAAAATTTTAGAATAACGCAAAAACTACGATCACCGATATTGTTGTCCACTTAAACCCATGCCTTAATCTTTACCGGGACAAATATGGTCCGACAATAATAGTACTCAGTGGTTTACACAATTAAGACCCGCTTATTTTCAGCTTTTACCGGACCAGACCACCCCAACTTGACTTAAACCTCAAAATTAGCAGATTTAAAACTTTTGTTGCTCTATTTTTATCATGAATAGTTAAGACGATCAAGGGTATTGTTTATCTACCTAAGCTTAAGCATCAAAGTCTGCCAAGCAGCCATTAGATATGATTAGGGTTCAATTAATTCATAAATAGTGTTCCACACAACATGACATACCCCCATTATCAAGCAATACACCGAACCATTACCATAGGTGGGTATGCAAAATTTCATCTGTAGGGCTTACATGTGGCGTGTCTCTTGTGGTCCGTTTCTTAATGGTAATGAGACGCGAGCAAGGGAACCCCACATGGCTAACAGTGTGGATGATCAAGTCTGTAATGCATTTGTACTTTTGTACTTTTTGTGATCATGTTTAAATACTTATGTGGTAGAAATCTGCGAGTTTGCTCTTTTTTAGCTTTATTTTAAATATTCACAACCCCATTTGGAATTGTGAATTACCAGATGAATAGTCGGCATACAGACCCATGGTCTCCGAACCCAGGGCATCCCATCAATACAAGATTTAAGGTTATAAAACCATATGCCAATGATGTGTAAAACACTAAAACTAAGCAGTTTAAGATTTATATCACAGGCTACACGGCATACTCTAACGTTAAACCTACCCAAGCATCATATGATAACGTATTCAATTTTATTAAACTTTTAAAACTTTATAATATTTCCATTTTTCATACCAAGAATTAAGGCTTGAATATGGCTGACCTTTCATTACTTATTTTCTACGGACAAAACGCTTTACCCACAAGAGATTTTCGACCCATTTTATCAAATTTGCCCTTTCATTTTCAAGGCTGAGCCTACCGACACATCCCAAGTTAAGTGCGTTTTCTTTTATTTATCTCATATTATTAGTAGTTTGAAAAACCAATTTCCGATAAGTATCATCATCTCCCACTTTAACGCAAAAAACTAACTTCAATGGACATTTTTAAACATTTTTCAATTTTTTTAATTTTTTTTATTTTTCTTAATTTAAAGCAAAAATGTTCAAAGCAATAATCAAGTCTTAAGCATGTTCATCAAACCTAGGTAGACATGAAGTCCAGCTTAGAATCATTATTAAAAACAATCCTAAACAAGTATTGAAAACAAAAAAGGAAAGACATGACAAATAATGAACAAGGAACGAAAGTTAGAGCGATAAAACCCTTTGCGATTGATCCTTGAACACCCGGATGAAAGAACTCTCGATCCTCCTTGGTTCCTAGCTTCAAATCACCTTCAAAACCTTGGAAACCCTCTCAAAATCGGCTGCAATAAGTCTTCCAATCGGATTGGTTATAAAGATGTATATATAGAACGCATAATGGGCTTGGCTTGCAAAATTTGGCAGCCCAGAAGGCCTAGGCGCCCGGTGGCCGCCTTGGCCCCTAGCCTTAACACGGCGCGGCGCCCTCCATGGGTGGATTTCGGATTTTTTTGTTATTTCTTGTTAAATCTTTGCCCAATCTTTTATTGATCTTTCTTGAACTCCAAGTAACACTTAGAATCTTCTAGAACTTGTTTCCTTGCTTCTCCAAGCCATCATCTACATGACAACAAATAAAAACTCTAAGTGAAGCAATCACGTAACCAATGATGAACAAAACGAACATAAACTTCGCATGAAAAGACAGAAAGAATTAAGTTTAACATGCAAGACACCAAAAGATATTAAAACACGATAAATATATAAAACTTGACTCAAAACCGTAAATAATAAAAGATTAACAAAACACGAACTAAACCAGACTTAAAACATTAAATAAACACAACTTTACAAGGGATTCGAGATGTATAAATAGACGTATATCAACATCAATTGAACAATGAGACATGGATCATATCAATCTCAAATGGCGTTCATTATTCTTGTTCTCGATGTAGAGTCAAAGTGGTCCAATCAAACACACAGTAAGTTTGGGTGAGGCCTCACACTTAACCAGTTTGAATCAACGAGGGCGCCAAGATGTCTAACTGTTACATTTTATATAAGAGTACATAATCCCATCTTGATTACATATAACTCATACTGAACTTCAGAATATTCCCAATCAATGCCTTTATGACTGGCAGTAACGCGACATCGATTAACACGATCAAAGAATATTCTTCGGTAAATGAAAGCTCTAATATGTAGCTCTGGTCTTAGGATACAAAATAAGTATACCATTATCAAAACATCTTATGATCAAGATCCATGAAGATGATTGATGCGAGTGACATCCAATGTCATTTAAAATGAGGTTTGCGAGTTTGGAAGTCAACTCCTGAGTCCAATGTCAGAATAGTCTTAATTTAGAATCGTTCCCATGAATCTGATTGACTACGGATAATTTAGAATATAATATTCACGGATTAAACGTATTAAAAGAACACAGTTGTATCATTCAACATTTGCAATTAACCATTCAATCAAAAGTGAACTGAAAAGTACAACCGCTTAAATGTTCATACACCCAAATACTAAATCAAAATAAATCACTAGCTAATCTAAGACCGATAGCATCTCTATGCTGATCATGCTTGTCCTGAGTCACCGGCTTAGTGAACGGGTCTGCTAGGTTTTGATCTGTGTCAACTTTGCTTATTACGATGTCACGTCGTTCCA
The DNA here is from genome assembly GCF_021521415.1 of Bidens hawaiensis. Lineage (NCBI taxonomy): Eukaryota > Viridiplantae > Streptophyta > Magnoliopsida > Asterales > Asteraceae > Bidens > Bidens hawaiensis. Next base: position 87,245 of record NW_027495287.1, on the reverse strand, counting down.
ATATTTCTCGAATAAGGTGGAACTTTCTTAGGATATGTTTGGTTTTGTGATGAGACCTTGACTCTTTGGCCTGAGCAATAGCACCTGTGTTATCACAGAACACCTCAATTGGTTTGTTGATACTCGGAACCACATCGAGGTAGCATCAGTGTAACACCTTACAGTGAGCTCTTCTTCCACTCCTCCAAACACCAAGAACATATCCTTGGTCCTATTCAAGTACTTCAGAATGCTCCTTACTATAGTCCAATGGGCAATGCCAGGACTTTGCTGAAAACGACTAGTCATGCTCAAGGAATACGAGACGTCAGGTCTAGTACATAGCATAGCATACATGATGAAACCAACCGCAGAAGCATATGGAATTGCTTGCATATGCTTAGCTTCAATGTCCGTTGTCGGAGATTGTGATTTATTCAATACGGTTCTTTTAGTCATTGGAACAGCTCCTTTCTTGGAGTTTTCCATTGAGAAACGTGCCATTACTGTGACAAAAACAACTTTTACGGAAACAACTTTTACGCCGCGGGGATAGATTTTGTCATCAAATTCACTTGTGACATATGCATCGCATCCCTATACTCTACAGAAATACAAATTGGGCTTTCGCCCATGCCATATCTCATATGGGGTTTTTCTCACCTTCTTAGTTAGAGCTAGATTGACAATGCGGGCGGCGGTCATAAGGGCGAAACTCCAAAAGGAGTGAGGCAAGTGAGTTCTACACATCATCGATCGAACCATGTTTAGCAAGGTTCGATTCCTCCTCTCGCTCACGCCATTATGTTGGGGTGTGCCGTGTGGAGTGAGCTGTGAAACAATTCCACGCTCTTTTAGATGACTGATGAACTCTAAGCTGAGATACTCTCCAACTCGATCTGATCAAAGTATCTTAATGGTTTTCCACTTCATTTTGAAACTCTTTGAACTTTTCAAAAGTTTCATGCTTATGTTTAATGAGATACACATAAGGGTATCGACTATAATCGTCGATAAAAGAAACGAAGTATCTTTTATGGTTCCTAGACATGGTTCTAAAAGGTCCACGCACATTAGTATGTATGAGTCCTAACAGATCTTTTGTCGTTCACTTTTATGAGTGAATGATTCCTTGGCGAGTTTGCCAGCTAAGCAAGATTCACAGTCGTTAAAAGATTCCGGTCCTGTGGATTCAAGAATCCCTTCGGATTGGAGTCTTTTAACTCGTGCTTTGCTTATGTGACCAAGTCGGAAATGCCATAGAAATGTATCATTGATGACAGATCTGATACGCTTCGAAAGATTATATACGTTATTATCATTTTGAACATTAATCTCATAAATACAATGACATTAAAACCATACTTAAAACCTTGTTCAAAAAGCAAAGAAACTGAAATGATGTTTCTGGTCAAACCAGGTGCATACAAACAATTATTCAAAGTAACGACAAGGCCAAATGGACAAGTAAAATGAAATACTCCAGTTTCTAGAACTGGTACTTTCTTCCCATCACCAACGATGAGTTCCATGTTGCCTTGCTTCAGTTTCTTCTAGTTTTCAGGCTCCTACAAGACATTAACGATGTGGTAACCACATCCGGTATCAAATACCCATGTGTTGCTAGAGATAGTGAAAAGTTCAATAATGTATTTGGAAATACCTCTAGAGAAGCCTTCTCCATTAGCCCTCTTCATCCTGATCTCAGCAAGATAGTCGGGACAGTTACGCTTCCAGTGTCCCATTTGCTTGCATTTGTAGCACTGGCGCTCCTCAAGGGGCAGCGGTGGTATCTTTGGAACCCCTTTGTTATCATTGATGGTGGGACTGGTAGCAATGGTAACCTTCTTCTTGCCTTTGCCTTTACAACCCCGACTCTTGGGTTTAGTATTCTTGACACCAGCTGATCGGATCATCAAAACTTGATTAGTTTTAGAGGGAATGTTCATCTCAGCCGTCTTGAGCATGTTGTGAAGCTCCGGTACTGTCTTCACCCAGGCATTCATGTTGAAATTCATTACAAACTGGTCGTAAGAGCTGGGGAGAGAGTTCAAGATGAAGTCCGATGCCATCTCATCTGGCAGGGGATAATCAAGTTTCTTGAGTTGATCGATGTGCCCTTTCATCTTAACAACATGCACACTGACGGAAGACCCCTCTTCCATCCTGCAGCTAATGAGCTGTTTCATTGTGTCGAAACGCTCTTGGCGGGCTTGTTTCTGAACATGCCCTTGAGTTGCTCAAGCATCTCATAGGCACCAAAGTCTTCTAAGCCTTTAGCAAGGTCGGATATCATGGTGGCTAGCATAATGCAGGAGACCTTAGCCGAGCCATCCCTATGCTTCTCAAAAACTTTTCGAGCAGCGACGTATTGTTTTCAGGCTCGGTTGGTACAGGTCCATCGAAAACATACACTCTCTTTGCCATGGTGAGAACAAGTCTCAAATTGCTGTGCCATTCGATAAAGTTGGTGCCATTCAGTTTATCCTTCTCAAGGATAGACTTAAGGGCGTAGGACGAGTTTTCGTTAGTTAACATCTGATAAATAAATCAAAAGTAAATCTTTTAGTATTTTCGACATTGTAATCCTATTATTAATGACCCAATTACCATTAATAAAATAGGAACTCGAGAATCCGACTTCCTATTTTTAATGGTAGCTGTAGCACACAACATTAATAAGTGGTTAGGCAAACAGACAACGATTGCCAATTGTGAATAGAGCACAACTCCCGGTTATAAGGCTTATTAAGACAACTATTTCCTAAATAGATACGTTTAGCCTCATCTATGCCCACTTCAAGTCTTCAGACAGCTGTAGCACTTAACAAAAGAGTAAAGTAATAGTCATCCTAGTATAGTCACATGTGAAAGGACCGGATGTGTCAACAAAATGCAGCGTGGTGATAAAGTTTGTAAGTCAAACACGTTGATTCTAAGAATACCCGTGAAGTACTTCCCAAAACTCTTAAAAAAATACGTAGATCGTAAATAAGATAAATACTTGAACCTGTTGATTCACAAGAATACCAGGATCAATTCTTCCAACTATCGTTGATTCATAAAGAATACCGACAATCAGGTCCTTCGCACACTAACACACACTGTGATAGAGAGGAAATGATTTTTTATATTTTCCAAAACTTATTTCTTTACATCACAAAATCTCCACTATTTAAAAGAAATAGAAAACTATTGGGCTTCTAATAATTAAACCAAAAGACATGAAATATTAATTATAAACTCTTGTAATTCCATAACTCATGTCGTCATTAATTGGTAAACTTTTGATCTCCCCACATCATTCTCTCCATTTTTGAAAAAAACTCGCCCTCGAGTTTTTGTCTTTAAACCGTAGCCACCTGGGTCAAAGGGACCATTCATCTGATTCATGCTAAATACTATCACCACGCCTTCACCTTTAGGAGTTACGTGTAAGGGCTCATCACAAATAATTACCACTTCATGCAATTCTTTTATATTCATGTAATCATCATTCACTTTGGGGGCCACCATATCAAGCTCAAACATAAAATATTTTTCTTTGACCTTCGAATGTGGGAAATAGTTGATAATTACGGTAGGCAATTTCTTAAAATTTGCATCTTCATTTAACTCATTAATATGAAGTTTCAAAATAGTGGGAGATACCATGTATATGGAAGACAAATTCGAATCACCATTAACCACAATATCACCACCATTTTCTACCGTACCATCCCTTAAAATTTCATCAAAAATACTTGAATAAATTGTAGACCACTCATGTTTTCTTTTTAAACTTTAAAGAATATCACCGGTTGCCCAACCATACCATTCCTCGTCCTCGTATTCATCAAAAACGGCCATGAATCATAGATATTGTTCCCCTCACAAGCCATATTGAGCCAGGAATTCGGCTTTGATACCAACTGATGCAGCGTGGTGATAAAGTTTGGAAGTCAAACACGTTGATTCTAAGAATACCCGTGAAGTACTTCCCAAAACTCTCAAAAAAAGACGTAGATCGTAAATAAGATAAATAACTGAACCTGTTGATTCACACGAATACCAGGATCAATTCTTCCAACTATCGTTGATTCATAAAGAATACCGACAATCAGGTCCTTCGCACACTAACACACACTGTGATAGAGAGGAAATGATTTTTTATATTTTCCAAAACTTATTTCTTTACATCACAAAATCTCAACTATTTAAAAGAAATAGAAAACTATTAGGCTTCTAATAATTAAACCAAAAGACATGAAATATTAATTATAAACTATTGTAATTCCATAACTCATGTCGTCATTAATTGGTAAACTTTTGATCTCCCTACATCAGGTTCTAGTCATTAGATCGATCCTAAATTCAACTTCTCTATTGGGAGGAATACCAGGAAGTTCGACAGGAAAGACATCAGAGAATTCGGAGACAATAGGTACGTCCTTTATCTCCTTGGGTTTGGATTCTTTGGTGACGTAGGCCATGAATGCTAAGCATTCTTGATTTAAACATTTGTTAGCCCTTATCATGGAGATTATGCTAACTTGGCCAGCGCCTTTGTCCCCTTCAATTCGAATGGTTCGTTTATCAAGGGCTCGAAGTTCGACGGTTTTGCTATTGCAAATGATACGGGCATGATTGTTGGATAACCAATCCATACCAAGTACAATGTCAAAACCAGCAAGAGTCATGGGCAACAATTGAATAGGCAAAACGTAAATAGCTAATAAGATTTTTCTGTTTTCAAGAGTTTCGGAGATTTTTAACAATTTCGCCACTAGCGGTCTCGACGCTTAGAGTTTTATTTAGTTTTGTTGAATGAAGGGCTGGAGCCCGTATTTATAGGCTGACTTGGGGGACCCATCGCGATACGCGATGGTCCCATGGACACCCGTCGCGTATCGCGACATAGGGTGATGAGCTGCCTCGTAGGCTTGCCATGTGGCGCCACGTGGCAGACGATGTGCCACGTGGTGACACGTGGCGGATGGTGTGCCACATGTGGACACGTTTCGGGACACGTGTCAGCACCTGTCAGACCACGTCATTGCGATACGTGATGACGTTGGGTCTTTAAGGCATTGCGTATCGCTCCACCGCCCATTCTTGGGTTTGTAAACTGGCCCTTCGCGATACGCGATGGGCTTGTCTTCTAATCCATCGCGTATCGCGAAGGTTCAGGAAAACAAAATTTTTCACATTTGGTTCTTGGACTTTTGGAACTTGGTATTTTTTTATCCGTTATTTTCACGAAGTTACAGTTTTAAATAACCTATTAAAACTAAGTTTGTCGCGATATGACTAACCAATTTTAAGTTAATAGAAAATCTATTAAGTTATTAGCTTTTGAAAATTAAATATCCTTTAATTTGCAAAAACATAATTGGTTAATTAAATATTTATTGCAAGGTTATTTGCTATTAGGTTGGTGATATTATAACCTAATATAATCAAGCAAGCAACCACAATAGCAAATAAGATTATGTAAATCCCAAATGGCCAATAAAGGTGATCAGTCTTGCTAGAGCCTATTAGCAAGGTCGATCGGTTCAAGGAGATCACAACACAAACAACCACAATGATGGATTCTTGGTGCATCCTGTCATCTTGTCAAGACTCCCACTAACTCCAACAATCACGTGAGCTTGTCATCGGCTAACTTCGGGTCTTCTTTATTACAAAATATAATGAAATACTGACATTTTTCCTATTACAATTTTGAACCATCTATATGGCCAAAAGAAAACATAAAAATATAACTAAAAATAAATACAACTTTGAACCAACAATATGGCCAAAATCCAAGCTCAAACATCCAAACACACAATGGTCGGGCCGGATTTACATATTCGCATAAAAAAATAGATCGGGCAATATTTTGGTCAAATAAAATAAAATAAAACAAAACTTTGACCAAACCAAGATTGCCCTAAAATAATGTCTAGATCAAAATTTTTGAACTATTTTAAAGTTAATGATGTAGATCCGGTGAAAAGACCGGAATCGACTCGTACGTTGTAACCAAGGATCTGATACCAATGTTGGGTTTCCAAGGGTGGTCTGTCAACGATTTAATGATTTAAACCCGATATTAATATTTATTTCAAAGTTATTAATCATATTAATAAGTAAACAAAACGCAGCGGAAAATAAAAACGAGTAACCATCAAAACGGAACCGAGCAGGATACGGTTACAACAATACAAGCACGAGTCAAACGCCCAAACAAAGATAAACATTAAATTACGGTATTTAAGTTTACCTCGGTTAATAAATAACCGGTTGAGACACGGAGGTATAACGAACGAAGCTAGGAGACGACACAAGAATTCCGGCGACGGCGGTTCGACGGAGCAGCGGCGGCGGCGGCGGAGGTGACCGGCGCCGGCGGTGGTCCGACGGTCGAATGTGGCGGCCAGTGGTGGTGGATACCCGGTGACAGCTAGGGTTTTAGTGGAGGGAGTTTGTGTGTTACAATTATATTATGTTATAATAAGTGAGGTATTTATAGGCACAAATTAGGTTTAGAAAACCCAATGGGCCTTAAGCCCAATCACTAGCACTAAAAGCCTTATCCACCGGTGTAACTCTTACGGGTCATAACCGGGTCGGCCGCGTTGACTTGACTTGAACCGCCCATATTTCCAGAAGCATAAAGAGATATATTGGTCAATTTAGGGACAAAAGTTTATTATGTATTCCCTACAATTGTTAAGACTATGTGGTATGGACACTGATCACCTTAAGGAGTGATAATGTGGCTACCAAGAGTGTAATTTTGTTAGGACGAATACGGGGACAAGCATGGGGTTCTCCACGCTATGGTGAAGGTACCAAGAAGTTGAACACCACGCTGTGGTGAAGCATGTGGTTGTGAAGCTATGCGAGGTAACAGGGATCAGTGGCGCGAAGCTTGGACGGTTGGACAAAAAAACGTAGGGGGGGGCGCTCAAATTTTCGGTGGCGAAAGCGGGCAAATTTACATTGTTGCGCAAAAAAGGTGGGGGGGGGGGGCAGGGGCGGATTTAGGGCTTGTGTAGGGTGGGCCGGTTCCCACCGTCTGTCTCCCGGTGTGCCTTGTTTGCAGGTACGTGCTAGCATACGAACAATCCACAATCAACAAGTGCCCACCGTCGGTTACCGCCGGTTATGGACTGGAACCCTCTGGTGAACAAGCAAAAGAAGTAGTGTGGGTAGAGAATGTGTCAAACTTTTTCTCTGATTTTCAGTTTGAACATAGAGGGAGAAATGAGGAAGATGATGGGTTAAAAGGTGGGAGTTATTTTTTGTTATTACTGCTATGACTCTCTCAATATAATACTAATAAAAGTCTATTACTATTATCTATTTGTAAAGTATAAAGCAATTCTTTTCTTGTCAATTAATACTTTAATTTTAAATTTAGTTCTGATTTATTTCCTTTTTATATATGTATTTAATTACTTTAAAAACTATCTAAACTTTAACTTTATTATTCTCTTACTTTGTATAATACTAGTTTGAGGCCCGTGTATTATACGGGTAATTGATGAAAAATTTAAACTTTAACCATTAAGTGAAATACATTCAACAAATTAATTGATGATATATTGTTAATACAATTACAATTAACATTAAAATTACAAAAATTATATAACTAAAATTACACAAATATGTTACAAATAAGTAAAAACTTTCTTTTACACTACATTTGTGATTGTATTAGTAGGTATACATTGTTTATCAAAAATCAAAATCTTTAGTCCATGTCTGCTTTTAAATCTTAATAAGGTAACATATAGGTATGTTTGTAACTCTTGATATAGCCACGTATAGCTGTCCGTGTGACAAAAAAGGTTCTCCAAATACATACCAACTCTTGATAAATGATAATATATCCACGAAACCATTAAAAAAATATTCATACACAAAAAATATCATAACTTTTAATCAATTAATATGATGTCATTTAAGAACATCTGCTCATGTTTATAAAATAAACATGATTATCCCAAAAATCATATTACCAACACTTTGATGTTATAATCATCCTTTTAATATTTAGAATTTGAAATTAATTGATCATGAAAAACTTGTTGTCATTAATATTCTGTGTATGACAAATTTTTAGTTGATTTTGAATTTTTACAATTAAAAATTGTATAATCAAGCAACATAAAAACCAAAAATTAAACTATAACAAAATGATTTGTTTCATTTCATATGAATGTAATTGTCAGGAAAATGACAAATACATATTAACCTTATAACCATGTTCAAATAATAGTGATTATTCTTTGTTAAAAGAATTTTAGAAGATTTAAAGTTGCATAAAGTGAAGGTAGTGATTCTTATATATAATAATTGGAAGTAGGACTGTCACTTTTACCCGTAACCTGAAACCCATCCCAAGAAATCCGTACCTGAACCCAAACTAACCCGACACGAGAAACTAGAACCCAAGAAAATACTAACCTGAACCGAAGTAATTCTGGTTCGTGGGTCAGAATTCTAGGTTTCAGGTCAACAAAAATAAACTTTTAGTTTTTAAATCATATATATTTTTAGGTATTAAAGGCTAAGCCTTAGTCGCTGGCGTTATCAGGATTTAGTCCAAGTCGATTGTTCTCATTCCACATATAATGTATCGATTGTTTATTTTTTTATTATTTTGAATATAAACCATAATAAACACTTTAATTATGTATTAACCAACATGTAACACTAACATAACCTCAATTCGTTGAATTTGTATAAAAATAAAATTAATAAGTTAATATAATATAAGAATTATGTAAATAACTAATGAAAACGATATTCTAGGTTTCAATATCCTAAATGATTTTTGAAAAACGAAAATAATGGAATGGAATTGAAACAAACTTTTTTGTTTAAAATATCAAATTTATTTTAATTAAGTACTTTATCTTATAAGACATATTAAATTAAATATAGTTGAATGTATATGAAAAGTATAAATCAGTCATAAAACATATGTTTTCTGAAGCATTTTGGTCTGAGCTATGAAAGAAAATATATAAAACTAAATATGGATCTTCTTATTGTTAAAACACTTTATACTACACAAAAAAATTCATATAAATAGATGACAAAAAAGTCATATTTGTTATATATTAAAATACATAATAAATATGACCTGTTTTAATAATTAAATCATACAAATCCAAATTCTTCGACAATAATGCACATTTTTTTAATTTGTAATTACTTGTGAATTTCAAATTTTATTCTAACATGTTTGCATTTCAATTTTGATATTTCCTTATTTTACTATTAATGCTAATGAATGAATCACTTAGTATTTACATTTAATAAACATAAACATGGATTCATATATTAAATTAACTTAAAATAAGGACCATATATGAAAATTTATTGAAAAAGGTGAGGAGAGCTATGAGCTAGACAAGTGACAAAAGTTATAGTCTTTTATTATAATAGAATGATAGTATGTATTTTAACCGAGTAGTGTGTGAAAAGACCAATTTATCATCTCATATGTACCAAAAGTTCATTCCGCTCAGGGCCTTGATAACTGTTGGTTGGCCCAATTCTCTTTGACCCGGCCCATTTTTCTACACGGTTCACTTTGTGTCCCTCGTAACAAAAATTTCTAGATCCGTCACTGGAAGCAACCCTAAAGCTATGCTTCGCCCCCTGGCAGGATAGAGGCGTCCACACCTATGTTGCAAAGATGGATAAACGTTACCGAGTAATTCCAAATTTTCAACATATATAACACAACAAATGTAATGCTTTACATAGTATTACTTCCGAACAAAAGTACAAGATTATATTTTTCAATCATTACGAAAATCGTACGAAATGACCGGATTATGTTTCCTTGAATGCACGTACTATGGAACAACTTGGTTTGGAGTCAACTCTATACTTAATCTGAGATCTACAATTCTGATGTGGACCAACATTCTCAACAAATTTCTTATTCTTGAAAAGAGGTTTAAGTTTGTCTGAATTGGTTGCCAGTGGTTAACAACTAGACGTGCCAGTGCGGTGAGGAACACAAATGTGGAAATGCTACCTGAGATCATGAACAAACCAGCGAAAATTCCTAGATCTAGGCCTGCTGAACCTCCAGATTCATCTTGAGCCGACCGGGAACAATTGGAAAACGAACTGAGCATATTGTCCTCTAAAGTATTTACCTCTCCACTCTGTGTTACCTTCAGAACAGCCTTGGAAATATCATCCACCAATGGTGAACCCTTCCGGAACACCTATACAAACCATAGAACAATGTTAAAAACTAGATTATTTTTATTTGTTTATTTGAGAATAAATGAGATTCATCTTACAAAACCGAATCCTCCAAGTTTATGGGTATGTCCGAACTTTTCGTAGCCATGGCAATAGTTCTTAAGGAAGACATTGGCGTGCGGAACTACAAAGAATGCTGCTGATATCTCTCCCTTCTTGAACGCGCTATCATATTCATCGATAGAATTAATTTGTCTAATCTTCTCTAGCTTATAATTCAATACGTTCATTAAGTAAGGAATGATGAAAGAATTCCGATTGCAGCCAACAAAAGCATTACTTCTCTGAAGATCTAATGATGGTTGAAACTTTGAAATTGTAATAATTGATGAGAGTGTGGCGGTAAAACAGGCAGCAACAATCACGTTTACACAAAACCATGTAGCAAGAACCAACCGCGATAGGTTGTTATTGATCAATTCTCCTGCATCATTAAGTCATCTTTATGCTCTGTAGATTATGCATGTGAGAATAAGACGAAAATATCTATTCTGATGCACTAATTATTGATGCAAACCAAATGATATTGCAACGACTGTGGACTACTAGAGATATCTTAGCGAACGCTAACAACAAGAATAACAAAATAAACTATAAGATCAAGTTTATAAATTGTTGTTTTTTATGTTGATATTTATTTTCATAATCGTAGGATGTTAGTGCAAGCGTGTTAAAGCGTCACAATACACGCCTTGGTTCCAACAATGGTTTGTGCAAAACGTTTGTTGCTACCAATCACTTATAAACATGGTGACTTTTATGTTTTTGCGTGTAAAGAGAGCCATGCATTAAACTGTTGCACCTATTTGAGGGTCTTACTTGCTAACCATCGTACGTAACTGTTTGGTATTCCAATTTAACCAGTTGTTAATAGGCGAACAATTACATTTGTTCGTGTGTCAACCTTTCACAGAGCCAAGCGGTAATGCTTGTTCAGCAGCATGTCACAACTTAACCATGTTGTGGTCTTTTTGGTCCAAACTGAATTTCGGAAACATAATTACGGCTCTCAAACAGCTGGCGAGGTTATAAACTGTGTAGCAAACTTTTGAGCTTATCTTTTAGTTGATTTCTATGACGATTATGAACATACAAGTGTTCCAAATTTTACTAATCAACCATACAAAGAAACCTTACTATATCCCGGTTTATTTACATGTGGCAACAAAAAAATGGCCAATCATTTCCTTTTTTTCAATGATCTTAGATTGTTATATGTGAAGGATTTAACATAAAAAAACTTAGTGCAAGAATAGGGACTTACTATGCGCGAATGACAAAACTGCGACTGCAAACCATAGCATCTTGCTAATATACTCAAAGGTGGATGTTGCAACAAATTCTTTGTTCCCATGAACGTGTTCATTAAGCCAGACAACTGAAACTGTGCCTATTGTCATTGCCAATAATATGATCCACAACTTTGTTGTGAAGGCATAAAAGAAGATAAATCTTTCCTTCATAGGATTTGGTTTTAATGGCACCACAATGACTAGTCCTGAGTCCATGTAAGGTTGTGAAAACTCCACATACTCGTACCGATCTGCCATTATTTCGGTATCACCAACAACTGCATCCAAGGTCTGCATGATGCAAGAAAACTTTAAAATGAAAACTAAAATATTATGTACTCATGTGTATATGGGACATTCATATGTAGTCCTGAGTCTTGACTCCTAAGTGCAACTGTTCTAGAGATATGCTAGTGAGTTTAAAATATAATATTTCAACTTCAAAAGATCTCAAATTTTAAAAGAAGGTTCTCCTAAAATCTTCATTCCTAGATTATCCACGTGGGCGACGGATTTTGCATCCACGTATGCATGCCGCAGACGAAAAGTACATGTTTATTTTTGTAAAATGGAAAGTCAAAGTTTGTTTAGTTTGTTTTGTCAACCTTGACTCATCAAATGTTTATTTTGATGATTTTCCATTTATTAGTAGTACATGTAGAGATATTGGATTCATTATGCAACTATAAAGCTTAGGTAAAATTACAATACCTTGTTATGAACTTCAGCCACCATGTCATCATACGATCCGTTATAGGGAATAAAGACATAAGACAATGAATAATTGAGCTTCTTCACAGCGGCTTTAAAAACGTTTATCGAAAATCCTGTCACATAGGTTTCGTTCTTGCTAGGATCATAACTAACATTGACAAATTGCTTGAAAGCACCTCTTGCTGGCACGCCAATCCTTAGTGGTTTTCCTTCATTTCTCTGAACCCGACCGATTGGAATTCCTTGAGTACCACCAGGCCAACAGATCAAGTTGAGGTTGTCCTTTCCAGTTCCAAGTTTTTCGTTTAAGAAACCGAACTCTGGTGACCAAAACTCAATATCTCTATAGCTTCTGCCAATTACATTGATAATGCGAAATGTTGGAAGTTGAGCCAGTTTTCCATCTTTGAAGCTTATGCTCCCGCTTACGCCTTTGAGTTTAGTGTGTGTGATGACATGTGGCAAGTTCATTGATGAACTAGACACATTTAAAACTTGAATTGCTTTAACAACAAGTGAAGTTGCATCATAAGCGCGTAGCGCGTAAATACTAGGATTCAGATATTCTTCATCAGGATATTTGTTTCTATATCTTTTTCGAAACTGAAGCTTGAACTTTGAAAAATGCTCACTGGTATCTGCAAAGTTGGTTTTGAATCCAACAACACCCTGCATGCTCATGATAACAGATAGGTCAACCGAATCAAGAAGGCTTGATACTTCATCTGAAATGATCCATACATAACCCTTTTCCATCATGCCCAACTCTTTTGCTTTCTTAAAAAATTGAACACATGATCTTGGAGATGATTTTAGAAGTATGAACACCCTATTTTCCTTCATCTTGAGCTTTTTAAACTCTTTGGTAATGTAGCTGCTTGGGTTTGACAGAGAATACAAGGGAGGAAATATTAAGGGGCGTGCGATGGTTGAATCGACCACTTCGAGTGCATCAGAAAGTAGTGTTAAGAGATCAGGACTGGACCTAAATGTACTGTGATCTTCATAAATTGGTGTCACTTTTCGCCAACCGAAGTGGCCAACTATGGCAGCAATGCATTGCATATGGACTTTGACATCATGGCTCATTTGAATAAATGATTTCATAGCTGCTGATTCCGGAAATGCAGATGTTGCTGTTGGAGTTAGAGAAATGATTGGGATGTTCTTGGTGGCTCTATCAAACTCGGAAACTAAATAGGCTTCTTGAGGACCAATTGTTCCAATAATTGCTGGAACTTGTCCCTTCACCAGGTCCATTACTGTTTCAAAAGGAATTTCGTTCTCAGAAAAGTTTTGTTTCTAAGTTCCAGACTTGAAATGGGTAATGCTATAGCCACACCACTCTTATCTGATTTCACACCATCAGACGGGCCGTTCACAAAACACTCAAACGACCAATTTAAACAAAAAAGTCAAAACTTTAAAATTTAAAATTATTGATTAGAATAACCAGTTGAACAATATCCGGACGGCCTTTCTAACCATAGGGGGTCAAAATATTGAAATTTTTTAGACACAACGCACAATCCATGGCCATTTTGACAATAGACAATCAGACTTTGAATTTTATATTTTGATCTAAACAACTGTCCGATCTTTATCCGAATGGCCAGATTACACGCACTTAAGACGATGCGAGTACAGTTCGCCTATTGGGTTAATCGGTTCGTTCACGGGTTACGGGTCGGCACATTATCGATTCACGGGTTGGTATTTTAGTTCGAACTATTTACCGAATCATTTGGAGCAGTTAGTTGCTTTCTCTACAAGTTGAAAAATGAAGTGGGTAGAGCTGGTTGAAGGATTCTAGTGGATTTGTACGTTGCATAAAAAATTAGTCATTATACCGGTTATAACATGCCATTCATATATTAAATAAAAGAATCCAATTACTTTATTATTGTTTTATTTAGGATAGAAAGTAGCCCATTTATTTAGACCGTGTGTAGTGGATGGAGCCTCTATAGGGACGTTTTGCGCCATATGACGTCACGTCACCATAGGGCGTTTTGATAAAAATGGGTGTAGCTGATGGAGCCCCAACAATCATTACCTTATTATTTTATTATTATTATTAATCAAAAGAAATAACATACGAAAAACCCACCAATCAAAACCAACAACAACAATCCGGTAAATATGGTGGAATGAAGGTCGAAAACACTCATTTCACATCATATACGTACCTTCTCCCTTTAGCCTAGACGGCTAGCGTTAGAGTGTGTATATATATATATGTATATATATATATTCAATACGCACCTTCATAATATGAGCGAGCCGGGTTACCATGAGAATCCTTCAGTTGCAAAATGGGGCAAGAACAAGTATCATTCACAATCTTGCACAGATCATGGACAGCCATCTCCATGGCTATCTTCTGTTCTCTCCCAACACGAGAACTTTGTTCAAGCACGCCACCTATCTTCAGTTGGTGTTTTGAACAATTACGTGTCTTTTCGTGGGTCGCATGCACACTACACATTTCGAGAATGAAGGCGCCAAGGAGAAGCAACAAACAGGTAGAGAGTCTCATCTTCAGATCAATAGGGTAGTTGACTTTAGACGATGAACATGCCTGTAATTGGTTATTGTTGTTCCATGCGTTTAATAATTAAGCAACAAGAATCTTTATGTCTTTATGTCAACTAAGTTGACAATACGAGCAGTGATGTAGGAGGGTGTGGCTTGGGTCATATTTTGACGGAGTCAAGAATCTTTACTTGGTCTTTACTAACTCCATATGCACATATTCAAATTTTAGGAAGATAGTATAAAACTACAAGGATATATAGATTTAGAGTTTGAATTTTGATGTTATGATTATGGATTTGGGGTTTACAAGTTATAAGGGTTTAACAGAAAAGAAAAAAATAAAGAAAATAACGAAGTTACCAAATTATCCCTGATTTAACGAAAAAAATAGACGGGATTAGAAACACGTACTAAAAATGCAAGTTTTTTTGAAACTGAGGTAGTCAGTTGCACAAAATAAAAAATAGGTACTAAAGTTGCGTAGTTGACCAAACCACATGTACTAAAATGACACTTAACTCTTTTTAAATTTTATACATGTTTTTAATACACATATGTACAATTTAAGGTATATGATAATATGCATATGTGTACATTACGTAACTAGAGATTAAATGAAATTATACACATGCGTATAATACAAAGTTTGTTTTTTTTTATGAAATCGGAATGAAATATAAGAATTTTGTTTTTTTACCTTTTTAATTTTTTTGTTATTTTCTGTTTTATGATTTTTTTTTAAATATTTTTTAGAGATTTTATTAGTGGTCCAAAATGGTTCTCAAAATTCTCAATTTTCAAATGATTCTCTTAGAATCCTTACCCTATATATAACCTACCCCTTATATAGAAAGGGATTAAAATAAAAATAGATAGTTACCTAAGAATAATAAGAAGATCATAAAATTTGAAGTTAGTAAACTATATAGCCTAAATCATAGATCCCAGGAAACTATTTTGTAATTTAAAAACTAACAATCTCAACCACTGATCTTAAATCCAATGGCTTAGATTTATTCTTACTCTTCTTAAAAAACTATCTCTTTTTATTTTAACCTAACCCATATACACACACACACACACACTAGTTTTTATCCTCCGTATTACGGGGGTTGTTTTTATATTATTTATTTCTATTTTTTTATTTATTTTTTGATTTTTTTATTTTTTTATTGTATAAAAGTTAATAATATACTTATGGTTTGATGATAAACTGTCTCACAAATAAATGAGATGTTATAACCCGGTTTAAAAACTATTTGAGTTTTGGTTTTTTAATTATAAATAATATATATCTTTTTTTTTTAATAAATCATATATTAATTTTTAGTGTATATCTCCAATTTATAGGATTTTTATATCAAATATTTGGTGAGATTAGTTTTTAATTTAATGAGATGTTATAACCCGTTTAAGAAATATCTGGGTTTGATGAGACTCATACCCGTGAATTCAGGTTAAATGCATGAGAGACCTCCATTTAAAAATCAAGCAAATACGGTGACTCCAAAAAAGGGGGGAACAACCACATCGCGACACGTAAGATTTTTATGGTTTCGTTTATATTATATATATATACACATATCGCGACAAGTAAGATATTTATGGTTTCGTTTATATATATATATATATATATATATATATATATATATATATATATAGGGGAAGGTTAACGTATAAATGAAATTAACGTCCAAAACATGAGAATAAGTAGAATAATTATATATACAAGTAGAGTAATTATGTAATTACATCATACAGTAATTACATAATTACTCTACTTGCATATATAATTACTCTACTTAATTCTCACGTCTAGCATGTTAATTTCATTTGTAATTTATCTAAACCCTATATGTGTGTGTGTGTGTGTGTGTGTGTGATTATGATCGTATGAGAACCAATTTTAAATTGTAAACTTTGAGAAACATTTTGGACCACTAAAAAAACTATTTTTAAAAAAAAATAAAAAATATATAAAACAAAAAAAAAGTGAAAATAAAAAAACTAAAAAAAAAATTTCATCCCGGTTTCATAAAAAAATATCGGTTTAGCAAAATTATACACATATGTATAATACTTATTTTTTTTTATTTTATACATGTTATTCTTTATACATACGCATATGTAAAATTAAGATAAATTATAATGTACATATATGTACATTATGTAAATCGAGATTAAATACAAATATACATACGTGTATAATTAGGTGTTTTTTATGAAACCGGGATGAAAAATAATTTTTTTGGTTTTTTTACTTTTAATTTTTTTTTTAATTTTTTTAATAGTCTTTTTTGTGACTCAAAATGGTTATCAACATTTCAAAACGTTCTCTTACGATCCTCACCCTATATATATATATATATATATATATATATATATATATATATATATATATATATGGTAAGGTTCCAAAGAGAACGTTTTTGAAATTGAGAACTTTGAGAACCATTTTGAGTCACAAAAAAACATATTAAAAAATTAACATGCGACAAATACCCGTCGCCCCCCCCCCCCCCCACCCCCTATCGCCCACTTATAGCCAGGGGGCGGTGTTCCTCTCCAAATTTCACCCCCGTTGTCCCATAAAATCGTCCCACTGCGGATGACCTAAATAACAATATGAAAGGGAGACCAAATTCGACTTGCATGTACGGTCAAAATGTAAAGTTTTTATTTTAAGAAAAATTCCCAAAATAAGCGCTTATGAAAACGTTTTTCAGGTTTTAAGTGTCATTTGCGAGAAACTTCCAAAATATGTATTATAAGTTAGTCGTGACGAGTAGTTTTTATAGCCAATCAAAACTTGACATGTGTCTTTAAACCAACCATAAAGAGCAGGTTAACTAATAATTTACATGTCACGACTAAATAAGTTTTATGCCTCGTAATCAATGTCCACGAGTAAATAAGAAGTCCTTTAGTCGCAAAGAGTAGATTTTAAAACTTTTCAAGACACGAGTAATTTATCAAACTTTTCGACGAGTTAACTACATATAAACTACTCGTAATGTTAATGTAAGTAAGGTAAACTGACCACGACGAGTTAATTACTAATAAACTACTCGTATTGGTAATGTAACCAGATAAACTAATCGCAACAAGTTAATTACTAATAAAATACTCGCATCTCGTATCGTGAATGCAAACTAGTCGTCGCGACTAAAGAACTTCTTATTTACTCGTGGATGTTGATTATGAGGCTTGAAACTTATGTAATCGTCACGAGTAGATGATTAGTGAAACTGGTCGTTACGGTTAGTTTAAGAAAACGTGGCAAGTTTTAATTGGTTCTACAAACTACTCGTGTGTAATCATAAGCAAATCGTCAAGAGTAGTTTATAATACCTATTTTGGGAATTATTTGCAAATAACACCTAAAACCTGAGAAACGTTCTCATAAACGCTTATTTTTTGAATTTTCCCTTTATTTTAACCTCTTCATTACATTAATTGTCTTTGAAAGAAAGAGAATAATTGTTATTCATTAACCTTAAACGTACGGTGGGTATTTATAAAATAATTTGTTTTTAACCACCGCATTATGGGGTATTTTATATTTGTCGTTTCTAATATTGTTAATCTATGTTTTTGAATTTTAATTTAATTTATTATAAAAAAGTTTATAATATATTTGGATTTGTTTTGATCCATTTATACTTGGTTATGTTCAATTTTAAATGAAACATTGAATGAATCATGTAGTTAATGGTTTATATTTGTTCGTTTGTGTGCATTTAAGTGTGCTTATTTATATTTGTTTATGTTCGTTTACGTTTGTTCATGTATATTCATTTACCTTTGTTCTGTTATGTTCGTTTACGTTCATGAACTGTTCATAATGTCGATTCATGAAAAATCCAACAAAGAAGGGCGGTTGATGTAGGTGACGATGATGGTTGATGCATGAGAGGAGAGGTTGACGATAGTGGGTGGTAATCGGAAGTTAATATGTGATGAGACCGACGATAGAGAATATGTAGAGAAAATAAATTAAATTAGGGTAATAAATGAGATTTTATACACATAAATAAACTTTGTACGTTGATGTTGGACATGATTACCACATATATTAACTTCATTAATATTGTCACAATAGACAATTGAAGCTTTGACAATAGGATGATGGAGTTCAAGCAAAATATTGTGGATCCAATATATCTCACCAACGAATTCTATCACCCCCGGTTTTCAGCGTCGACACTTGAGTGGGACAACCTTGATTATCTTTTTGACGACCAAGAAAGCAAATTATTTCCTAGATAAACACAATAACCAGAGGTAGATCTTCGCGTGTCGAGACATCCACCCCAATCCACGTGAATGTATGATTTAAAAGTGGCAAGAGTGAACTTGGAAATTGTGAGACAATATGTATCGTAGGATTTGTTTAAGTGCATCCATGTGAGTTGTTCTTGGTGCATGTATGTGCATACAAACTTTTTAAATGATATATCTAATGTTTGGTCGGGTAAAAGTTAATTGTTGCAATGCACCAGGTAAGCTTCTGTAGAAGGTTGGATTTTCCAAAAGACTGTTGCCATGGAACTTAATTTCTACTCTGTGTCTACCGGAGTGAGAAATTGTCGACAAGAGAGCATGCCAGATAGAGTAAGGATATCTGCTGCATACTTCGATTGCTCAAGAAATAGTGAATCACGTTTGTGAGTAATAGCGATAGCAAGAAAATAATTCAGTGAGCCTAAATCCTTCATTGCAAACTCGAATTCTAGTAGGCGCATAAGATGTTTATGTAGTTGATCAGAGAAGGATGTTAACAAGATACCGTCCACATAAAGTAGAAGATATGCCATATCTCTTTCCTCACTTTCTTAAATAGTCAGGTTTCAGAAGGGTTGGATAACGACTCAACCCAACACACTTTCTGAATATTCAATATTCAGTTAATTTAAAATGGGTCAACCCAAAACAATTTTTGTTGACTCTTGTAATGGGCATGTCAGGGTGATAGATAACACAATTAAGCCATAACACGTGCTGGCGTTCTGCCAAACATTTATAATACGTTTTGTTCTTGTTTTTGCTTCAAATATTTTTGTGTACTTGCCCCAAGAACAACTAGCAGGATTTTATGCAATGTTAACACTCATCATAGATCGACAATTGGCACCCTACACATCTACACAACGGTTGTTGAAGGTTACGATGAATCTTTCGAAATTTCAATTTGAGGAGGATTACGGTTCAAAAAGAAAATAATAAAACCAATATTTAAGAGCATGATGAATCTTTCAATGTTTCACTTTGAAGATTACAGTTGCGAGAAAAAACAAATTAAAACCAATTTTGTAAGAGCATGATGAATTCAAAGATAACAGTTTTTGAAAAAAAATAAATAAATAAAACCAATTTTTATGAGAATGATGAATCTTTCAAAGCTCCACTTTGAAATTTGAAGGTCACAATTTAAGAAATATATTAAAAAACGTAATAAAATAAAACAATTTTAAGAACATGATGAATTAAGTTTTTTGGGAAAAAAATTGGAATAACCGAAAAAGTTAAACCAATTTTTATCAGCATGATACCCGCAACAAAACTTACTGATTATAGAAAAAGAATTTAATAAAATATTTCCTACTAAATTAAGGAATTAAAATTACATTGAATGGGATTTTAAATGAAAGTTTGTTAAAAAAATTAAAATTTGTGATTCGCTCAGTTACCTAAATGATTACAAAAAGATCCCGTTAGGTTTCTTGATTTAGCCCAATGCATCTATGCATGGCAATATACTAATATTCTTACCACATATTAAACGAAATCACAATCCGCGAGTCAATTAATAAAGCACGCAGAAAACAAGTCCAACATCTGACTTGATAAATAACCTAATTAGTTAACCGATTATACAATCGAGGCATTCTAAACAAAACCTAGACCTTTTGTTAAAAATATCATGCATACCTCAAAACCAAAAATGAAACAAGAAGTCAAGCATACAACATCCCTCAAATTAAAACAAGTTAAACAACACCAATAAACGACCATAAGTGCACATAAATCTAACACGAGTTGTTCAAACAATCCGTTACATATAAACCTCCATGCCTATATATTTGGAGCACTGGCACAACGGGCACATACTAACCTTACTTTCACACTCTTTACACAAACAAAGATGCTTACAGGGCAACAAAAGCATGCACGCGTCATTAACTCTACATACCTTACACGCCATCGCACCATTATTATTATTATTATTATTACCTTTGCAAAGCAAGTGGAAATCAATCGCCCGCCCATTGCAACATGAAGCCGTGTCATCAACCTCACTATCACCACATCCTTCTTTACCATCTTTGCCCTGTGCGTGCACTTGTTGAAGATTGAATTTCAAAGTGTTAATCATATTCTCGTTGTATTTGGCCCGTTGCTGCCACGTGTCGGCTTTCATGGCTAGCTCTTCAACCTGCAATTCAAGTTCCATGGTCTTCTTGTTGATGTTTTCCACCTCCATTTCTTTTTCACGAAGCTTCTCAATGAATTTGTCTTCGACGTGTGAGATAATTTGAAGTTGGCTCGTTTGTACCTTTTCGAGAACCGCTTGCCTCAGTCTGTCGGCCTACATTATGACAACGAAAACGATATTATTACGTGAGTTATATAGGGTCATACTATACAAACACCGGCACCAAAAGTGTACACCATACTCTTGTCACATATATGGATCATTAAAAAGTGTACAAAAATTGGTCATACAGTTCGTATTTTGTCAAAATACCATACGGGCTGTACATTCATACGACCCCGTATGACCATATTCACCCATTCTTGATTCAAGATCAAAACTTTGTGCGTAAACATATGAAACATAAACCAAACATGTTCTTAACAATACCTGAATCTTCATGAACCTATCAATCTCAGCATCCTGTCTTCGCATCTCGAGTTCAAGATCATCTCCCAAAATCCCAGAAACAAAAGACGACTCGCCCGATGAACCCAACCTTCCATTATCAAGCGACAACCCCAAACCAGTCGAAACCGATCGAGGCTGCAAGAAATCAATAGACGACATCTGAGAATTCGCATTCCGATTCTCGAAAAACTCTTGCTCCTTCGGCCGCTTGTTTCTCAACTCCATGTCATAATTCTTCCGGTGCAACTCGAACCCGCTATCACTAACATCTGCACCCGGTGCAAACCCCACCACATGAACTGAATCACAACAAAAATCAACAAATTAACATTTCCAGCTACAAATTAAAAGGGGGGTTTTTAGGGTTTACATTGCGGGATGTACGGAGGATGATGAGCTTGATCGGGGTTTAAGTAATTAATTGCCGGTGAAATTGAACCATCAATGTTGTTGAATACATCTCTAACATGCGAATTGAAAGATAAAACAAAGAATTAATAATAATAACATTTAGGGTTTTGGAAAGTAAGAAAATTGGGGGTTTTGGATAATACCTGAAGGGTTTTGATTGCTGTTGTTGTTGTTGCATGTAGTTTTGGAAGAGTTGCTCGTCAGACAGAGCCATGCCGGACTCCGGTGGTCGGTGTGAAAATATGAAGAGAGAAGGTTGAACAAGAAAGATTGGTCCAATGGTCTTTTGCAATTTGGTCCTTTGACTATTAATATTGGCTTAGGTTTAATGTTTACAAGTGGGAGACTTGTGGGTATGTTTTCAAAATTTAAAAGATGAGGGGCGTGTTTGAATGTTTATGATCAAATATTTCTTTAGTTAAGGTTAATTATAAAGAAAGTAATTTATTTAGAGAATTGGTTTGCAAGTTCTTTTTAAACAAGACTAGTGTTTTACCTGATGTGTTGCGTCGAGACATATATGTAAAACCCGGTGGTGGTAAGGCTCAAGCGTACAGTCTTCAGTTTCGGTTACGTGTATTATACCGAAACTCAAACCAAAATATTCGACATTTATTTTTTGGTAAACTCAGACGGTGGTAGAACCCAAGCGTTCTTGGTCCCAGACATTGAGGTGGTAACTCGACATGAATTCGGTCTGTTACGTTCGTTCCAGTACATCAACTAAAAAAACAGAAACATTATAAGATTCGAGGTGAACCAATGGGTTAGCATTGGCAAAACCCAAGCGGTGTCGATTCCAGGCGTTGAGGACTTGAGGTTGTTCGTTAGCGTACCGAATTTAAAACAAAAAAAAAACCCAAAATTGACGTTCGATCGGTCTTCGTTATATTTTTTACGGTAACGTAACTAAAACGAACAAAAAACTCCAAAGAGCAATACGGTTTTGACAAGTGGCCCAATCTGTTAAGCAGCTTATATAGACGTGCAACATTACTAACATGGTCGTGTAACCTTTGGTATTCATTAGAAGTGGTAATGTAAAATGACACGTATATATGTAACTTTGTAAGTGAGTAACTGATGGTCGGGTATTGTGTGTATATATATATATATATTAGTTTGAGGCTCGTGTATTACATGGCTAATTAATAAAAAAGTTAAACTTTAACCATTAAGTGAAATATATTCAACAAATTGATCATATATTGTTAATATAACTACAATTAACAATAAAATTACAAAAAATAGATAACTAAGATTATACAAACATGTTACAAATAAGTAAAAACTTTCTTTTACACTGCATTTGTGATTGTATTAATAGGTATACATTGTTTATGAAAACTCAAAATTTTTAGTTCATGCATGTTTGTAACTCTTAATAATGTAACATATATGTCTGATTATAACTCTTGATATAGTCGCGCTTGGTTGTCTGTGTCACAAAAAGGTTCTCCAAGTACATTCCAACTATAGATAAATGATAATATATCCATGAAACTAATATAAAAAAATATTCATACACATAAAATATCATAGCTTTTAATCAATTAATATGATGTCATTTAAGAACGTCTGCTCGTGTTTATAAAAAAAAACATGATTATCCCAAAAACCATATTACCTGAACTTCAATTATATAATCATCCTTAGAATATTTAGAATTTGAAATTTATTGATCATGATAAATTTGTTGTCATTAATATTTTGTGTATGACAAATTTTAATTGATTTTATATTTTACAATTAAAAATTGTATAATCAAGCAACATAAAAACGAAAATTAAACTATAATATACTGATTTGTTTCATTTCATATGAATGTAATTGTCAGAAAAATGACATACTAACCATAAAACCTTGTTCAAATAATAGTGATCATTCTGAGTTAGAAGAATTTTAAAATATTTAAAGTTGCATAAAGTGAAGATACGTAGTGATTCCTATTTATAATAGTTGGAAGTATGGCTGTCACTTTTACCCATAACCTGAAACCCAACCCAAGAAAACTCGTACTCGAACCCAAACTAACCCGACCCAAGAAACTCGAACCCAAGAAAATACTAACCAGAACTTTAACCGAAGTAATTCGGGTTGGTTCTTGGGTCAGAATTTTAGGTTTCGGGTCAACACAAATAAACTTTTAGTTTTAAAATCATATATACTTTAAGGTATTAAAGGTTAAACCTTAGCCGATGCCTTATCAGGATTATTCCAAGTCGATTGTTCTCATTCCACATATAATGAATCATTTAATTATTTTTTTATTTTTTTTAATATAAACCATAATAAACACTTTAATTATGTACTAACCAACATGTAACACTAACATAACCTCATTTCGTTGTATTTGTATAAAAATAAAATTAATAAGTTAATACAATATAGAAATTATGTAAATAACTGATGAAAACGATATTCTAGGTTTCGATATCCTAAATGATTTTTGGAAAACGAAAATAATGGAATGGGATTGAAACAAATTTTTTGGTACGAAATATCAAATGCTTTTAATTAAGTAATTTATCTTATAAGTCATATTAAATTAAATATATTTGAATGTATAGAAAAAATATAAATCAAGTCATAAAACATATATTTCTGAAGCATTTTAGTCTGAATTATGGAAGAAAATATTGAAAACTAAATATTGATCTTTTTATTATTAAACCTCTATATACTACACAAAAAAGTCATATAAATAGATGAAAGATAGGTAACAAACCCTAATAATATATGCGAATATAGGGAACAAACCCTAATAATATATGCGAACGTAGGGAACACACCCTAATAATATCTGCGAAGGTTATGTGGCGAAATGCTCTTTTAAACACATAGATAATTATGTAAGAATGAAAGCATAAAAGAAAGAACGAAAGTATGCATGTATGTATGAAAGAAAGGTAACAAGATAAGTATGGAATATGTATCTTCGGATATGTATATATGTAAGTATGGGAACATATTATATGTTGCCTAATTAACTATAACTCACTCACCTTAGCTGACTTTTAGTATGCATGCTGCTGAGTATGAGACAGCTGGCTTGAAGAGGGCAAATGACAGAAGAATAAAGAAGCTAGCATCTGAAGACTTAATTTATGATGTTTTAAACTTAAATATATGTTTTATATTGTTTAAAATTTAAGACTTGTGTAATGAATGGTTGACAATTATTATTCCGCGAAAAATTTTAATTAACTCTGATATTTAAAACCGTGTTTATGAGTAAATCCAACGTCAAAGTAGGGCACTGGGGCCTTACAACCTTGACTTTGGAAAATATATATACGTATAACTTATTAATAAGAAAATAAATGTTTCGTCGTTAGTGACAAGAAAAAGGGAAAACAACTTTGAATAATAAAATGACATGTTGACTATTATTAATTTTCATCTCAAAATATTTATAAAAGTCTTAGATATATGTCAAATAACTTTCAAAAAATATAAATTAGTTATGTATATATTATAACCAACAAATTTAAATTTCAGTAAACACATTTAAAAGGTAACTATGTATAGCTGGTGGTTTGTTTTGGGTTCCCTTGAAAATAAGAATATGAATTCATCGGGTTTTTATTGTCCTTTAGACGCTATAACTTTAATATACGAACCTTGAGATGCAATCATTCTTAAGCACATCCAATTCATTAAACATGGTTATGTTCACTACAAAAAAAGTCACCATTAGAAACTAAACTTTTAGGGACTGATATATCACTCTCGAATGCCTAGTATTGGAGACTGATTTATCAATTACTGATAATATTAGGGACTGATTTTTTTGTGTCTAATGTTAGGAACTGATAATCAGTGGCTTATATTATTTGAGACTGAATTTTAGTCACAAATATGTATAGACAATATAAAGATTTGTGAGCAACTTATTGGAAACTGTAATTCAGTCTCAAATAGATAATGAAAAATGGCGCATAAGTTTGGTAACTGATCTTCAGTCTCTAACAAGGGACGACGCATTAGAGACTGGAAATTAGTTTTTAATATTTCTAACAAATGTCGAATTAGGGATTGATATTCAGTATTTAACGTATTTTGTATATAGAAAGATCAAAGACTGATTCTTAGTCTCTATTTATTTGGAGCAAATTTTACATTCTAAGAAAAAAATATTGGGGGCTAAGAATCAGTCTTAGAAATTATGTAATATACATTTTCTAGGACTGATTTTCAGTCTCTAACTATATTTGTTGATAAAGTAATTAAGGACTAATATATAGTCTCCAACAACCGACGCATGTAACATACCTTTTCTAGGACTGATCTACAGTCGCTAAATATATTTGTTGATAAAGTAATTAGGGACTAACGTATAGTCTCAAATAACCGACGCATATGTCCGAATTAGAGACTAAAAGCCATTCTTTGGAGACTAATAGTGAGTCTCAAAGGTAATATACCTTTTCCAAGACTGATTTTTAGTCTCTGAATATTTTTGTTGATGAAGTTACTAGGGACTAATACATAGGCTCCAACAAACGACAAATACTATACTATTTCGAGGTAATTTACCAAAGACTTAAATTCGTACTCTCATTTTTCTTGAATTTAAATAATTATTTTAGCAAGGAAAAACATATTTTGTTAACAGTGCAAGAAAACACGTAGAAGTAAACAATTTATGTTATGAATCGATCTTTGATTATTTGATATAGGGGTAATTATTTCACATTGTGCCAATTTAATTTTAACATATAAGATTAATTTATAATTTCTTGTTAATTTAATTTTTTTACAATATATCATATGATGTTGTAAATAAAATTTATTTTTATAGCTGTCGTTTTTAGGGATGTGGACGAACCGAACGTTCAGCGAACAATTCATAAACCATTCGGTGAAAAGTTCGTTCACGTTCGTTCACTTTATAAAGAATTGAACACAAACAATAATTTTTGTTAGTTTAGCAAACAGTTCGTGAACCGTTCAGCGTTAATCGTTTCTTTTTTTAAATCCTTAAATATATACAGAGGGTCTTACTCTTTTATATATAAGATTAGGCTTGGTTATTATTTAAGTTAAAATATGTTAAATAGATACACATAAAAGTTATGATACAAAAATTGAGGGTCTACTCATATTTTTTCGTTAATGAAATAATTATTGAAATAAGAAAACGTATATTAAATCTGTAATATATATTCCCTTAATTAGTTTATTTTTCTTGTTAATTGTTTATTTGTATATTAAAATTTCAATGAAAGAAGACTGAGATCTTTGAAATCTCCAGTTCGATTTTGAGGACGTCCGGGTTTTACCATCAGTGGGCCTCAGGCCGGTGGTTTTTTTCTCATAATTGGAGATAACATGGAGACACTTAAGGGCTTCGTACGACTGTGTTGAGCTAGTTGACGGTGACCTTTTGCCATATGGCCATCATGTATGGAGTACCTAGACATTAAATGTTTGTTGGTCGTTGAAAAAAGGGTAAATAGCAATAACTTGTTATTATT
Organism: Bidens hawaiensis; assembly: GCF_021521415.1. Lineage (NCBI taxonomy): Eukaryota > Viridiplantae > Streptophyta > Magnoliopsida > Asterales > Asteraceae > Bidens > Bidens hawaiensis. The sequence goes on along the minus strand of NW_027495287.1, from coordinate 59,679 downwards.
TTAGTAATTGATGAGTTAGGTTTTATCAAATAAAATTAGAATAGAGAGAAAAACACATTTCTTAAATACACCAAATTGGTAAATTTTCAATGTACACCAAATTCGAAAAAAAAAAACTCTATAGTTATACGTAGTGAGAATTTAATAGGTTAAAGACATCGTGTTCTTGATGACTAATTAGTGTTATTGGTTGTCAATTGGGGTTAGTGATGGTTGTTTAAGGTATCGGTGGTCAATTTCGGTTGATTACAACCAATTAGGGCAATATAACGCTTGAGGCCCAATATTTATATAACTAATACAACTATGCATGACACATTATAATTTATTACGATGATCTATAATGTAATTGGTAGAGAGATGCACAATTAATCAAATATTAACATGCTAAGACCTAATGTGATCTTCTAACGCCGATTATCCTATGTATGAGTCATTCATGATAAGTCATGATCATCATTAACCAAATTTAACATGCTAAGACCGAATGCGATCTAATAACACTCATTACGCTCAGCTATGAGCCATTCATTATTAGTCGTGGTCATAATTAATCAAATATAGCATGTTAAGATACGATATGATCTAATATACCATTATGCATGTTTGTGAGCTACTATTTCTTAAGACTCAACATAAGTGGCCGAGAGGTGCTTAAGACTCAACATAAGTGGACGAGAGGTGCCTTACTTATAACTAGGGATGGTAATGGGTCGGGTTTTTGGTATTCCCAAACCTATACTCGGTTATTAAAGCTCATCCCAAACCCGTCGAGTTTTTAATCGGGTAATTATCCGTCTGTGGTTTCAGTTTTCCCATCGGGTTTCAGGTTTCCTATAGGGTTTTGATAAAATACATGTCGGGTATACCCGGCTCAAACCCGTCAGATTTCTATCAGGTGTTGACAAAATTTAGCTAATCGATTACAAATATGGTTACCATAAAAATAAAATATCTCAAATAATTGACATAAACAAGTTTCGACAAATAATATATTTGAAATATAATATAATATAATAAGCTATACCGAGTATATAATCGGGTAAATGGGTCTATGTTTTCGGGTAATCGGGTCGGTTAATAGGGTATATTAGAAATCCCAAACGCGTTCTAAACCCGCGAAAAATTTCAAAACTAATCCCAAATCCGTCCCAAACTCTAATGGGTCTGGTATTACCCGTCCCATTTATGTCGGGTTTTGGGTTGTCCTATCGGATTCAGGTTTCATTTCCATCCCTACTTATAATAATTTATTATACGTTAGATTTAAGCATGTAAACAAGTTGTAAAAAACGATATATATAGTAATTAATTTTTGAGACTTGTACTCTTAATAATAATAATAATTCATACCAGTTTTCAAAATTTTTAATTATAATCGATGGTGTATTATAACCATAAATAAAGTAAACAAAATTTTGAATGAAATAAGCTTATCTATTTTGACCAATTAGTCAATGTTACCTTAAACTTCTGCAACTGCTCAACAAGAAAATCAGGATGTCAATCCCTTCTATACCCACGTTCCCTCAACATTATTCGAAAACATCTACTCCCCATTCCCCTCTCTGCTTTGAACTCGCTCCGTCTATGCAAAGAACAACCGGAATATTCAGTCTTTCGTAGGCATATTTGAGGTATCAATTGAACTAATTACAAGCTTTAAGCAATACCTGCATCTTATATATGTTATCTGATAGTTTGAAAGTTGTTGATAAACCCTAATTAGATTTTAGGTTAATTTGTTGATTCATGTAAATATTGTATACCTGAAAATTCTGATTTCCCTAAGATTCTTATTAATTGATATTTGTAATTATTATTTGTAAAATTGCAGCTTGCATCCTAAATGTGTGAATATTCATATTAGTATTTGTAAAATTCCACCTTGTGTTTGTGAACTGTTTTGTGAAAGTATGTAAGCATATACAAATATTATATAAAGAATCACAAATCAAGAATTTTTTTATTAAAGAATTCATTTTAAACATGATGCACAGTAAGTTATTTTCCTTTCGGCATTAAAAATGTTTATGTCCAAAACATAACTAATTAGTCATTTGCCTTTGTTTGAATTTTGAAATAATCTTAGTGTAAACAATCACTATTATCCGTATTCATTATCTATGCTAGCAGCTAAGTTACAATCAATTCAGACCTGTTTTTTTATTTTTTACAATCCAACTTATTCTAATTAATATGTGCAAAATGTTAAATTCTTGTTTATGTATATTTGCTGTTAAGTAGAATTTTGCAATGAATCTGGATAAGAGCTGGACTAAAATCACGAATAAGGTTGATCCAACATTCATTAGAGGAGCGTTTGATTTTGCTAAAAGGGCTGAAACATACGCTGACAGTGAGGGTCGAATACATTGTCCATGTAAAAACCCGGGTATGTGTCATTTTTATGTAATTCAAATTCTTACTTCTTAGATCGTTTATATAAAATAGTTGTAGTAATAGTATGCTTTAATTGGGCTCTCGGATTGCATTTTCGGGTCCCTGGATTGTTTAGCTCAAATATACATCATAATTTTTTTAGTTTGTAAGTTCTAACATGTATGGAGAATATTGCTTATATAGAAATACAGTAAACAAATGGAAGTTAACTGAAGTAAACAAGTTATCACAAGTAGAGAAGGCTCCCGCTCAATAGCCAATCATGTATTCCAGATGGTAAGATTTAAACCTTACAAGTTACAGTTTTTTAGATCTATCAAACACGGGCTGCATTCGTTATTATTATGCTTTATATTATCATAGACAAATCAAGAGACTCAAGTAGCGCCTACCCCATTTGAAGTTTATTATAACTTGCATTTCAACGCTAAGAAAAAAGGATGGTTAAATGATCACGCGCGTGCAAAATATGTAAGCTACTTACTCTCTTTTATGGTTCGATTTTGCTACCGTGTGGGTTATCATTAGGGGTGTTACGGTCTGGTTTTCATGATTTTTTGGTTAAACTTTGAGCCTTACCGTTAGGAACGGTTTGTTTATATTGAAAACCAAAACCGAACACTTGGGAATCAAAACCAAACTAAACCAAACCGTTACAACGGTTCTATCAGGTTTGGCTTTGAGCTTTATCGGGCTTTCATAAGAAAATGCATAAGTCAAAAAATAAAAAAGGCTATCCTAATACAAATAAAACAAACTATCTAAAATTGCATAAAATGATCGTCTTGATATTTATAATACATAAACTTGTACACTGAATGCATAAAAATATTTAAAACAAACAGAATGTCTTGATATGATCTCAATTAACATATATTGTTGTTATATAAAACGAAAATGATTGTTGCTAACATTTGTTAGTTCATTAATCTAAAAAATATGTATAGCATAATAATATATAGAATTAGTTTAATTAAACAATAAAATAATTCTGAACAGATAAACATATGTAGTATAAAAAAATAGTAATTAAAATACACTCAAGATTTACGGTCCGGTCCGGTTTTATAAAGTTGGTTTTTAGTGTAAACCGTAAATTAAGCCCGCTCACAGTTTTAAACCGAACTGTTAACACCTCTAGTTATTATTAGTTTTAACTATTTGTTGGTATCATCTCTTTTGTTAGGAAAATATTCTTCGCCATAAGGACGAGGCAATGATATAGTTAACTTCAGAAGGAACGACCATAACCCCTGATATGGAACGTGAGCTAGAGAAAAAGGCGATTAAAAGTGTGTGTGCTAAAAAGCAAACAATAAAATCTGCATGGGAGGTGGGCGTTGGACCGGTTTCGAGGAAAAAGGATCATTGGATGATACCAGATTCGTCTCAACCACCTTCAGTTGAGACCGAAAATCTTCAAAATCAGGTTGTTGCACTCAAGGAGGAACTGAAACAAAACAAGGAGAAACTTAGACAAAGCAATGAACAGTATGAAAGAATGTCAATGTTCATGAGTTCAAAGTTTCCAGATTTTGAGAACGTGGTAGTTGCATCAACAAGTAATGGAGGAAATGGATCAAGTGAACAACTCAATGAAAGTGATAGGGAAGACCTGATCTAGCTATCGTGTTAGTTAAGCCTTCATTTATGGTTTATTTATTTACTATCGTTTTAATGTTTGGAAATATTGAACCGAGTTTTGTTTTTTTATATCTAGCATTGCAAAGTTATGATATTGATGGTTTCATTGAAACCTGGCTTTCAGAATCTGATTAAATGTATTGAAGACTGATATATTTCGTTATAAGAGACTGATATTTAGTCTAAATAAAAAAATATTTGTGACTAAAATGATAAAACATTTGAGATTAATTTTCAGTCCCTAAAAAACATATTAAGGACGGAAAAGACATGTTATTAGAGAACAATTTTTAGTTTCTAAAACACTTATTAAATACTGAATTATCCTAAAAGAAACATATTAATGACTAAAATATTGTGATATTAGAGACTAAAAACTACTCTCTAATACACCTTATTAGGGACTGAACTAGTATGGAGTTACAAATCTAGTAAACGCATTAGAGACAAATAGACATGGCTTAGAAGACTGATCTTTAGTCCCTAAAGAAATGCATTTGGGACTGAAATATCAAACAACTAGAGACTGATTTTTACTCTTGGAAGATATGTATTGAAGACTGAAATGTTGTGGTACCATGGATCATTTTAAGGACTGAATTTATGTGTATTGGACACTGAATGTCAGTTGTGGTTGATGCCATGCAAAGGGGACTGATTTTCAGTCACTAAAACTACTATCTGGGACTAGGAATAGGGGACTGACCGGTGACTAAAAAAATCAGTCCTTGATGACCATTAGGGACTTATTTGTAGGTATCAGTGACTGATTCTTTAGTCCTAGATGCCTATCTTTTTTGTAGTGGATTTTTAGCTCCATTTGTTGTTTGTAAAATAATAACAATACAAACAAATTATTAAAATGATAATCATTAAAATGTATGAACAATATCAATACCAATAAAAACGGGTTTGTATTGCTTCCAATAATACCAATATTAGTAGCAATATTTGGTCGGAATCAATTTGGTTCCTAATGGTAGCAAATTATCGGTGTTTTACCGACACATAAGGTTTAAGTAAAAAGATACTATATTTGAAAAAAATCGATTTAAAAAAAATGTTATAAACTTTAAGAAAAAAAAATTAACGTTTGTAGGTATTCACTTTCTTTTTAAGAAATTAACAAACACAACTTATTATTAGAGAATAAATCAAATTGAATGTTAAATAAATAGGAAATATGTATATTATTTATAACATATGGTAGGAGTGTTCAATGATCGGTTTGAAGCAGTGAAACAGTCCAAACCTATTTGGTTTCACAGTTTTTCATTTTGCTTTTGGTTTCAGACAGTAATGAATTGATTGGATTGTTGTTTTCACCAAAACTCGGTCGTAAAGAGCGTTCTTAAATAGCAGCGTTCTCATCATTCCCAGCTCGTCCCCTATCCTAATCTCTATAAGAGCATTCTCATCATATCCCTCAAAATTATGTGAGGGTAGTTTGCAAATTATAAGATGGTGTTTTGAGTGGTTGTAAGTGTAAATTACAGGGTGGAGAGAGAAAATGCAGTGATTTTTTTGTAAATTTGAAGAAACAAAGTTTGCCCATATTTATTTTTTAATATTTGTTGACTTGGTTGTGATTAGATGAGAGAAAACCGTAATAGTAAAAGTATAAAAAGGGATTAATTAATTGAACATGATAGATAAATGTAGTGTTTATTAGAGTAATTATAAAGAAGAGGATGGGGGATACGTTGAGAATACTCTAAGAGTATTCCCAGCCTATTCCATATATTTTTCCCTATAATTTAGCTAAAAAACACCATTTCATAAATTTATCTATCATTTTTTAAAATTCTTCCACATTCTATTCCCTGTTCATATCAATAAATTAATTCTTTATTATTTTTTTCTCTTTTTGTTTTGTTATATAGTAAATGGTGATTGGGGGATAGGTGATATATCATATGGTATGGATTAAAATTGAGTCCATATATTTAGGTTTTTACTTTAGTTGCCATATAACTCATCCATATAATAGGGAATGGATTGGAGAGGTGATTTTGATAGTTTTCTTAAGACTTACCCTATATTATATGGGTTTGACAACTTTAGATAATGAGTTGAGAATACGCTAATTACACAAAAACACTTTACGTTTTTTTTCATATGTTCAATTAAATAATATATTTTATACATTTATTATTAAAGTTTCTTTCTCCTCTCTCAAAACTAATTTCAACAAATATTACAAAATAAAATGGGGCAAACAAGTTTTCCCAAAATTTACGAAAAATCATTAATTTTCTCTAATCCACGCACAACAACTCTTGGCCCTATCATATAATTACAAAAACCTTTCACAAAAAATTAACAGATGTTTTGGGAATTCTATAATATAATCTAACTCTACTATTAAATAAGGGTGGCAAACCCAACCCAAATGTGTTGTTTTGAGTCAAGATGGATAAATTTTAAAAATAAATGGGTTATGATGGATCAAAAAAATTCTTTAAGAAGGTCAGAATGGGTTGGAAATATACAAGTGAGTTATATTGATAGGTTAACATGGGTCAAAACAAAATATCCAAGTTATCCAAAATTTATATAATTCAAAAAACCCAAACTATCATGTGCGAAACAAAACTTATCCGAAGCCCAAAAAAACTATCAAAACGAAACAAAAATCCCAAACCGACTAAAACGAAACTAAACCGAAATAGACTAGCGACCAAAACGAAACAAAAAAACAGAAATGAAACCAAAAAACTGACCACAACGAAATAAAAAAAATGAAATGCAACCGAAAGTTTACCAAAATTAAACAAAAACACCTAATCGACCAAAACGAAACAAAAAAAACCGAAATGAAACTAAATCGAATAGAAAAACGACTAAAACGAAACCACAAAAACCGATATGAAACCGAAAAACTGACCAAAACGAAGCAAAAAAAAAGTGAGATGCAACTGAAAAGCTGACCAAAACAAAAACAAAAATACCGAACCGACCAAAATGAAACAAAAAAACCAAAACGAACCTGCATCGAAATAGAAAAACGACATAAACGAAACAAAAAAAAAACGATATGTAACCGAAAAGCTTACCAAAACGAAACAAAAAAAACGAAATGCAACTGAAAAGTTGACCAATACGAAACAAACAAACCGAAACGATACTACATCGAAATAGAAAAACGACTGAAACGGAAAAAAACCTATATGAAACGGAAAAGCTGACCAAAACGAAAGAAAAAAAATCGAAATACAACCGAAAGTTGACCAAAACAAAACAAAAACACCGAAGCGACCAAAACGAAACAAAAAAAAACCGAAATGAAACTGAATCGAAATAGAAAAATGACCAAAACGAAACAAAAAAACCGATATGAAACCGAAAAACTGACCAAAACGAAACAAAAAAAAGGGAAATGCAACTGAAAAGCTGACCAACACAAAAACAAAAACACCGAACCGACCAAAACGAAACAAAAAAACTGAAATGAAGCTGAAAAAACTGACCAAAAGGAAACAAAAAAAAAGGTAAACGCAATCGAAAAGCTGACTAAAACGAATAAAAAACACCGAACCAACCAAAACGAAACAAAAAACTGTAACGAAACTGAACCGAAAAAGAAAAACAACCAAAACGATACAAAAAAGACCAATATGAAAACGAAAAACTGATCAAAATGAAACAAAAAAAAGCGAAATGCAATCGAAAGCTTACTAAAACGAAACAAAAAAACTGAAACGTAGCCGACCAAAATAAAACAAAATGAATCGAAACGAAACAGAAAAACGAAATGAAACCGAAAAAACTGACTAAAATGTAACAACACTGAAACCGGAAAAACCGACCAAAACAAAAAATATTAAATGAACCTGAACCAAAATGAAAAGAAACAAAACCGACCAAAACAAAACAAAGTAACTGAAAAGATCGAAACCTAAGAGCTAAACTAAACTTTAAAGCTGAACCGAATTTTTTTTAATGAGCAAAGAGGACGGGGAAAACGCTTTAGTTGTTCATATTTTTGTTTTTTTATTTATATTTTGAGTTATTATTATTTTTTTTGAATTTTTTTATAGGTTTTTGAAACTCTTTGTATTTTAACCACCCATCTTGACATTTATTTATCCTAACACTTGTTTAAAAAAATCCATCCTAACCTATATTCATCCTGACCCAAACTCATTCTGACTCATCACCCCAGTTCAATCCAACCCATACAAATTGCCACCTCTACTATTAAAAGTAGACATATTGTCTACATGACATTCAACTAGCTTCACATAAAATGTGGCATGTATAACTTTCTAATTTAACAAATTCCATTTCATTATCTATTTTGGTTTATTGTTAAAATGAAAAATACGTTTTTTTCGAACGGTGACTTTCATAGTGGTTGAATAATCAGCCACAACTCTCGGAGAGAGCCCCAACCGCCCCACTCGGGTCAAGACTAAAATGAAAAATATGTTGTTGATAAGAATCAAACTTACTACGTTACTTTTAAAATTTAAAATGTTTGTGGCTTATCAACTCAACAAAGATAATTTGATGTTAATTTTGTCTTTTCCTTATTAGGTATAGATATGAAGCCTGCCACTTTTATTTCCTTTACAAATTATTCTTGCTAACAAATGTATTTTAGAAAATATGCAATTACCCATTTATTAATATTATTTACGTAATATCTTATAATTTATAAACTTATAATATTCATTATGTAATTTATGTAGATATATTTGACGTTTTATATATTTTCACTCTTGTGTTATACGAGATAATAACCTAGTTTATATTATTAAGAAAACAATTCTGTAGTTATCTTCGATCAATCACCTTACGTTCAAAGCTATAATTAATTATTTATATTTTTTATTATTTTTTTACGCTTTTCATATTTATATTTTTTAATTTTGAAATTAGGTTTAAAGTTAGGAATGTGATCCTCATACACCACCCTCACATGTATATATGGCTCGTATAGGCCTATACGGCCGTATATGGTACGAATGACTGACAATGAGATAAAAAAAGCTTTTTGCAGCCTATACGAGCCGTATAGGCATTAAATAGCTCGTATTGCTTCCTGATAAATCATAAAACCTATACGGTCGTATAGGACTATACGACCGTATAGAAAACATTTGTAGAAAAATTCGGATTGCCTTTTGACCACTATTAATCGCTGTCGGAAAACGACTATATGAACCGTATAGACAGATTTCCAGTGGTGCTATACAACACATGAAAGTCTCGAAAAGAACGTTAAAAATTGCTAAAAAATGTGATGCAAGTCAGATAATATATCAATTTTTTTTAAATGTCTATACGGTCGTATAGGGCTATACAAGGCACTATAAACGATGTTTGACAACATTAGACACAAGCTGATACGATTCAGGTGCTATTCGACCGTATAGGCCTATACGAGCCGTATAGAAAAAAAATGGTGTGTGAGGATTATAAGTGGTGTGGAAGGATCCTAAGCCTTAAAGTTATCCGGTTTTTTAGGCAATCCGACAAATATAAACCAATAAGATGTCGGAATTCACTTCTTCGTCAAAGGATATTAATCTATTTTAATGTTTGATTACCAAAAATTAATAACCTTAAATGTTATCATATAATATCACATATAATTTAAACCAAAACAATTAATAAATACAAGAAGGAAGGTAAACCAAAAGTCGTTTACACGAAGGTTTCGCCAAAATGGAAGCATGAAAGTAACATCGACTTCTATATACTTTGACAACTGTACTTTGGCTGTAAGAACCTTCTTCTCAGCTCATTGCCATCATAGTCATCATATAATATATTACATTTACAATGAAAAGAAACCTTATAATTAATTTGTCATTTTCACCAATACATTTAGGCACACTTTTTTCACAATTGTTACTTTATCTCGATTTAAATTATGGATGGCAATAAAATCCGAATTTAATGACAAATATGAAATTCAAAACATTTGAGACTAGTAATACCAGCCCCATTAGGGTACGGTCCCGGGTTTGATTTTACCTTAGAAGTTTGTTCATAGACTTGAGATTTATAATATGCCTGATTAACCGACACGATTTTAATCCTAAGCAATTATTTTTCACACATAAAATTGTTAAAAATATATGACGTAGAATTAAAAATAGGAATATTGAATTTTATTAATCCACTTTATCACATATTGACCGATAATAATTTATATTTACTTTTTAACCAATGATAATTCTAAATTTCAATTATGTTGCAAAGAACAATCACGGTAACATAAACATTTACCTTCAATTTATATTTGCTCCATACTCGAATTTGCTCGTATGTTTCTCTGTTTAATTCATTATCATTATTATGAGAGTGTTAAATTGAAAATCAAATATAAATCTATGTGATAGAGTTTTAAAGTGCAAGTAATAGAGTACTATCGGTCAATATGTGATAGTTAGAATTAGTAAAATTCAATTTCTTTTAGAAAGTATGAGGTCTCAACTAGTAAATGACATCTGATAATTTCGTTTTTGTATATCTACACTATCCAGTTCGCAAATTCAGTCAATCAAACCATCTACATCTAATCCCCCTTTTGGAAGGGCGGTGTAGGGGCTCATTACCCTAGAGGTGTTGCCCTTGTGAAAGAGCATCGAGATACAAGTTTAATGAACAAGAGGTTTAGTTGTTATACTTATTTTTTTTTCAAAACCATTGAAAAAACAATAATTCATTCAGTTTTCACGCATTCAATTTACATGACCCCTTACTCTAAAGGTGAGTGTTCGGCTCTCGGATCTCCCGTTAAAAAAAATTACCTATTTTATTCTTGTTGGTAATACATAATTTAAAAAATAGTTAGTATAAAAACATATTTATTATGAGATGAGATGTAAATGTAGAAATAAAATTATTAAAACGTCGTAGAACATTTAAAAGATCGTAGTATATTTAGTGGTTTGGGTCCAATCAAATTTTCATAATATATTATGATGACAAAATGAATTGGATTTCAATTTACATGATTCAACTTATTTGACTTTTAATGACAATACAATCATAAAAACCCTAAAAATAATATTATTTACGAAAAATGTGAAACCACGTTAAATCACACAACCATTCACCAAATAAGATTCTTAAATAGATTGGAAAGAAAATATATCTATAGGTGATTTCAATATTTTTCATTCTATAACAACTCAACCCCTTGAGCTTCATTTGCAAGCAACTCAACTCATGCAACCCAACCCGAATATGCAACACACCAAAACCGATTCCGACGCGACCAGCCTCACGGCATCCTCACCACCCCGATCGCCTCCCCGCCGCCCCGTATACTACGTCCAAAGCCCATCACACGATGGCGAAAAGACCATCGTGTCCTCCCACTCCACCCCGGGCCTACTCAGCCCGACCGCGTCCCCGCCCCACTCCCACTCCTACGCGGGCCACCATTCCCGCGAGTCCTTATCCACCCGCTTCTCGGGCAAGGTATCCTCATCCTTTTCGAAGCCCTGGGATAAACATTTCAACTCCATTGAAGAAGAAGGTCTTCTTGATGACGAACAACCCGAAAGATCGATACCACGTCGATGCTATGTTCTCGGGTTTATTATCTGTTTCTTGATATTGTTTTTTATGTTCGCGTTGATACTATACGGGGCTGCCAAGTCCCAAAAGCCTAAGCTTACTATGACGGTTGGTTTAAATAATTTTTAATTAAATTACGCTTGTGGCATTTGAATTGATCTAATATTATTTTTGTGGATTTGAATTTGTGTTTTCAGAGTATTACGTTTGAGAGATTTGTCGTTCAGGCTGGATCGGATTTCACCGGAGTTGCTACCGATATGGTGTCGATGAATTCCTCCGTTAAATTCACTTTCCGTAACACTGCGACGTTTTTGGGCCTCCACGTCACGTCTACGCCGCTTGATCTTACGTTCTCTCAGATTTCAGTCGGCTCTGGCACCGTAAGCGTCTTAACTCTTAACAAGTAAATCAGTAATTGGTTTGGTTTCACGGTCGGTTTTAAAATGTATATTTTTGGACGGTCGGCTTAAAAGTTTTCAAATCATATCCCTAGTCTATGTGCAAATTAATCACCAATTAATCACTAGACAGTGAGACTAGTCATCACCGATTAATAGATATTTAGTCAAAATCGCTGAATTTATATATATATATAATTTGGTAAATATTTGTTTATTCAAAATTCTACTATAAATTTCAATATGATCAATTCCGATTAATCGCTAGTATTTATTTCACTGCCCAGCTAGCGTCTGATGATTTTTACAAACGAATTGTTTGCTAGCGTCTAATGATTATTACAATTTTTTAGATTAAAAAGTTTTATCAATCGAGAAAGAGTCAGAGATTGATGAAGATATCGGTAATCGGAGACAAGGTCCCGTTGTACGGAAGCGGGCAGTTGCTTAAGAGCTCAAAGGGGATACCGACTGCGCCCGTGCCGTTGAAGCTGCGGTTCGTGGTCCGATCAAGAGGGTACGTTGTGGGTAAACTGGTTAAACCGAAATTCGACGATCGGGTTGAGTGTTCGGTTGCTTTTGATCCTAACAAGATCAATGTCCCAATGACCCTTAAAAATAAGTGCATACTTCTGTGATAAATTTTTAGCCTTTTTTTTTTTATTTTTAATTTTTTGTTATTAGTGGGAGGTGAGTGGGGTACAGCTAAATATGTAATTTTTCTATTATATATTTTTTTCTATATTTGTGAACTCCTAAACACGTAAACACAATATATATATATATATATATATATATATATTTTTTTTTTTCGTATGTAGATTGGGTCACACGGTTTTGCAGATTAGTGTTTGTTATAATACTAGCATCAAAAGTCAATAAAATATTTAATTCTTGCGTGTTAAAAGTCTCAAGTCAGGTCAAGAAAATGGAAATTTTATGTACAATTCTTCTTATGGCAATTATCGTGTCATAATTGTTTCTATATTTTTAAATTTCAGTATTTATCGTGCGTTGCTAAAAAATACATGGAACCGCATCGGAAGACAACATTGATTTAAATTCTTCTGGATGGCGACGACTGACGTAGTTTTAAATTTTTTCTTAGACTATGTCGTATATTCCACATATGACCATGTGGGGTGCTGACGTAGCTCACGCACCTCCTCCACTTTTTAACTGTTGCCAAGCGACTATAATTAAAAAAACAATTTATTAATATATTATATAAATATTATTAAAACAATCATAAACTAAACCAATTTCAACCAAAACAATCTAAAACCCAATCATCATTTACAAAAATTTTTAGCATGAATCAATCATCTTCATCCAAGGATACGGATTTTTTGGTTCAAGCGATGAGTGTTACGGTCAACATATTATTTGACGATGAGTATACTTCGAGTTTGAGAACAAGAAAATCTCGGTTAAATCAAGATCGTAAGGGTACACATGAACGTTTGATAACTGACTACTTTACTGAATACGCGATTGACTTTCAGATATGAACAATTTAGGAGGTGGTTCAAGAAATTAATATAACTTTCACATATGACCAGGGGGTCCAACTCCACAATGTTTCCGGGTGCAAGTTCCATCCAAATGCTAAAAAAACAAAACATATTATAGCAAATAAATTAACTAAGTAGAAGTTTTTAATTAAATGTACAGTTTCATCCAAATGCTAAAAATCCAAATGCTAAAAAAACAAACAGATAATAGTAGTTACCAAAATATATAATTGAGTAGTCAAAAGAGAGAAAGTTTTGATAAATAAACCTGTAAACAGTGTTAAGGTATAGTGATGACTGGTATCAATGGAACTGATGGCAAATAAGCATATAAGAAACTTGCACAATACAACCACAAAACAAATATCATTTCGGATTCACTATCCCTTTTGTATCAACACCGACATTAATTCTGACGAAACTAGCACGCTACACATCAATTACTTGCAATTCGACACACAACTAACTTATGCAAGCTTATTCGAAATAGACTATTGTAATTACCATATCTATACTATATATAATACACCAAACAAGGGCAAATTAAGACACCCATTTTTAAGTAATTTACAACACTTAAAGCATGAGATACATGTGTTAGTAAGGGTAAACATGTCTTTTAAACACAATCCATTCAACTTACAAGTTTGGTCACTCATCTTTAACCATATTATGTTTTTAATTTAACTACTTTCCACCCATGATTTTTAAACGACTATAGTCTTTTCATACGTTAATATTTTTATAAACAAATTGCACCATAAAAACGAGCATTTTATTCTCTTTAATTTGGATATGATATTGTTGTAATTTTTTTCATTTTAAATAAACTAATATGTTACGTAGGGTGTTCTGTGTCGGTTTTGATGGTTTTTAAGTTAAACTTGTGAGTCCAACCGTTAATACTGATTTTTTGTCGTCCAAAACCAAACTCAACCATTGAAAATTGAAACCGAATCGTCACTAACGGCATGGTTCCAGTTTGGTTTCACAGTTTAAACTTTAATAATAAATTTAGTTTAAAATAATTAAAAATTTAAATGTACCATCAATTTTAACTAAAAACCAACATAATATGATACTTGAGATGATCATAAATAAAAAATGATAATATTAGCCACATAAATAGTAAATATTAATGGAAGATCTAGGACGTGAAATAATAACAACAAAAATTACAAAAGGAATCATATTGCAATTATGTTAATTTACAGTCTTTTCTGGTTTCATATGGCCGGCTGCCGATATAAACCGTGAACCAGCCGTTCACTACGTTTTGAAAATTTTGAAACCGACCAACAAACCGAAAGTAAAAAATAAAAAGAAAAAAGAAGCCAAACCAATGATCGATTTAAACAATTTCATGGTTTTAACCGAACCATAAACACTTATAATTGGACGTGATTAACAAGTTCAAACCCCTACTGCATCGCGCGGGCACCCATCTAGTATTCAACATATAGCTAGGTTGTGCATACTTTAAGAAAAATTGCCTCGTCTGGATTGGCTTCAACAAATAATGTTACATAGTTTGAAACATTATAAAAGATTGAAAGTTAACTTGTTCAATATGTTACATAGTTTGAAACATTATAAAAGATTGAAAGTTAACTTATCCATTGAACGAGACAAATATCAATCAAGATTTTTAAGGGCTCAGTCGTATACTTGTTAAATAATAAAAATCTTGAAATGGATTGGAAGTTGTACATGTATCTTTAGAAAAATGAGAGTATGTTAAAATTTACGTATAAACGTTTTTTTTTAAATACTAACGTATCAAAATGTTTGTTTAAGTTTTAAACGAATGGCCAAAAATGAATAGTGGAGTTAGTGATGTATACGGAATGTTTGCATAACAGTTCATTCATAAATACAAAGATAACACATAAGTAACGTTTAAATGTAACGCCTCAGCTTCGGGGTAATTGAAACAAATGCATTTTGGATAAAAGAGAGATTTATTTAACTATTATATTACTAAGAATTACATTTCATCCGATCATCCCACTCCACTAAATGGTACAATTGCAGACTAAAGAGAGATTTATTTAACTATTATAATACTGACAAAAATATAATTAAGAAACATTTGAGCTAACTGTGATATCTTGATACGGTTTATTCGAGACAACCGTCAGTCTTTAAAAAATACAAGAGAAGAAGAGAAAATAGACCAAAACAATAATTATTTCTTATTCATTATGACAACATCGAATCATTACATATGAACAAAGTAAGATTTCAAATCCAAATTAAACACAAGACAGAATTACAAATTTTGTCCTTTAAAATAAGACGAATTACGGTTCGTGTCCTTTTCTAAGTTTCCTTGCAGGCGGTGTACTTTAAACTTTTTTTTCCTACAAGTTATGTCCTTTACGCTAACTGGGTTAGAAAAACTCTGTTAAATCCCATCACGTGAGAAGCATGTGAGGGCATTTTTGTCTTTTCACCTGTACCTGCAACTTCTTCTTCTTCTTCAAAATAGAAAAATACCAAAAAACTCGCTGGTCGGACTCGAACCCGCGACCTCAGGCCGGACCAGAGTGTAACACACACACCAGCCAACTGCGCTGGTGTGTCAGTTGGTTTAACATCGTAAACGTTTTAATATATACATATCCACACGTTTTAGTGTTCACAACACTATAAATGCACACCCACAATCCAACTAACTAAACCAAACAAACCACCATGAAAACAATCAAAATACTCATCATTGCCGGAGTACTTGTCGTTGGAATCCTCAACTCCGCCGCCCAAAACTGCGGTTGCAGTCCGGACTTGTGTTGTAGCCGGTTCGGTTTTTGTGGCAGTGACGAGGCGTATTGTGGAGCCGGCTGCCAAGAAGGGCCGTGCTTCGCGGCTCCTCCCACGAATAATGTTGATGTTAGTAGCATCGTGACCGATGCATTCTTTAACGGGATCGTGGATCAGTCAGACGCCAGTTGTGAAGGGAGAGGGTTTTATTCACGAGCCGCCTTCCTTGAAGCCCTCGGAAACTATCCTCAGTTTGGTAGGGTTGGTTCTGAAGATGATTCAAGGAGGGAGATTGCAGCTTTCTTTGCTCATGTTACACATGAAACTGGACGTAAGAATTAAGATCCATTCCTCTATATTAATTATGTTACATGATCTAAATAAGGCAACATTTGAACAATATTACTACTTTTGAAATCATTTTTGTATACTTTATAAACTTATATATGCCTGCCCAATATGGGTATTTTAACCGTCACAAGATATTTCTTAACAATACTTTCACATAGAATTCTTGCAATACCATGACTAATAGATTATAGGTATTAGTGAGATAGATGTAGAGATCTCTTTAAACGTTTGTATGTAATTATTTCACTTAACTAATGAAAGATCTATAACATATAAAAATATGTTATTACTTGAGTTTGTTACAATTAATTTTTGGTAATTAACCATTTACAACATTAAAGTCGCTAACAAAAATAATAAATAGATTGTGTTGTGTGTTCTATATATAAATTAACTATTTGTTTTGCATGTGACAGATTTTTGCTATATTAATGAAATAAACGGTGCCTCAAGGGATTACTGCGACGAAAATAATACTCAATATCCATGTAACCCTGACAAGGGTTACTTTGGGAGAGGCCCGATCCAATTGTCATGGAATTACAACTACGGTCCAGCCGGAAGGAGCATCGGGTTTGATGGGCTCAACAATCCTGAAACTGTGGCCACAGATCCTGTGATCTCTTTTCGGACCGCACTGTGGTTTTGGATGAACAACGTCCACTCGATCATCGGTCAAGGGTTTGGAGCTACTATTCGAGCTATTAATGGAATGGAATGTGATGGTGGCAATCCAGCTACTGTAAGTGCCCGTGTCCAATACTACACTTAATATTGCAACCAGCTTGGTATATATTAAAACGTTTACGATGTTAAACCAACTGACACACCAGCGCAGTTGGCTGGTGTGTGTGTGTTACACTCTGGTCCGGCCTGAGGTCGCGGGTTCGAGTCCGGCCAGCGAGTTTTTTGGTATTTTTCTATTTTGAAGAAGAAGAAGAAGTTGCAGGTACAGGTGAAAAGACAAAAATGCCCTCACATGCTTCTCACGTGATGGGATTTAACAGAGTTTTTCTAACCCAGTTAGCGTAAAGGACATAACTTGTAGGAAAAAAAAGTTTAAAGTACACCGCCTGCAAGGAAACTTAGAAAAGGACACGAACCGTAATTCGTCTTATTTTAAAGGACAAAATTTGTAATTCTGTCTAAACACAATTAAAAATAAACGGATAATGATATTTAAATATTAAACTTATCCCGCAAGATTTTAGATAACCACTGTTAATCTAAATAGGAGTTTACATGGTCGAATAAACTCCCGACCCCTTGAAAGCATCTTTGTCCTTAAGGGCGGAATGTCGTTACCATGGTGGTCAATCTCAATGAAAGCACCAAAATGATATAGGCCGGTTCGAGATGGTCAATCTCAATGAACGCACCAAATTGATATAGACCGGTTCGAGATGGTCAATCTCCCAATAGACCCGTAGAGTGGGTTAGGCTCCAATAACAAGATAGAAAAGAAACCGAAGTTGGAATAGTTTTCTGATATTTTTTTCTTATTCTTTTTTTATAAACAAATATTACAATATATAGGAAAATCAAAGACATAATACTAGAAAAAGGTAAAACAATAATTAAACATAATTAGAGTATAATAAGAAAACTAAATAATAGATAAACTTAAATAATATATTAAACTTTAATTAATATTAACGTTCGTATCATATCTTCTAATACATGTCGAGTGTCGAGTAGCCTATGATGATCTAAAGCTACCTCGTCTACATAAGATATTTCTGGTTATAGAAAATCACAATTCATCAATTGAATATGGAATACAAACACTAATTGATATACAAACTAAATAATATTATTGAATATGTAATTTTTCTAATATAATTGTAACTGATCGATAGAGAGGTATATAAACCCTACCAAGCTACGACTTTGACCGACACACCTTTAATCACAATTGTTTAAACCTAATCTGACCCCTAACCTATTTACAATAATACCTTTGACCAATAAGAAAACATAATTAAAATATAATAAGAAAACTAAATAGCAGATAAATTTAAACAATATATTAAACTTTAACTAATATTAATGTTCGTATCATATCTCCTAATACACGTCGAGTGTCGAGTAGCCTATGATGATCTAAAGCTATCTCGTCTACACAAGATATTGTTGGTTATCAGAAAATCATAATTCATCAACTGAATGTGGAATAAGAACACTAATTTATATAAAAACCGAATAATATTATTGAATATGTAATTTTTCTAATATAATTGTAAGTGATCGATGGAGAGGTATATAAACCCTACCAAGCGACGACTTGACCGACACAACTTTAATCACAATTGTTTAAACCTAATCTGACCCCTAACTTATTTACAATAATACCTTTGACCAAGGTTGCTAAAGTCGCTATGCGGACCAGACGCCGACTGAGGCGTTAAGTATATTCGGAGTACTCGGGGAGTACTAGGACATCGTAAATATAAAGAAAACTAATTTTTGAATATTATATATATGTCAAATATCATTAGTTTACTAATATTTATAACAAAATATGTGAATATCAATATAAATAAGAGAAATACATTTTTAAATAATAAATTATTTTAAAGATTGCTAATTATTAATTAAAAATGACATTCGTTATTTAATATTATAGAATACGAATTATGTTTTATTTTTTTAAGTCAAAATCAACTTAAGTCCACCGACTAGATGTGATTCTTGCTAAGGTTGACTACCTTTGATCGATTCTTAGTAACTATGCGGAGTTAAAGAAACCCTCTCAGCGACATACTGTGACAACTGCCCAATCCGACCCGACCCAGGTACCCGTTTTCGAATCCGATTCTTTTTATGATTTAAAATTTGATTATTAATCTTTGTAAAATTTAACATTAAATAATTATATATATTTTTATATTACTTATTAATAATAATAATTTTCCTTCCCGCCTCTTTCTCCCTCTTGTCGCCGTCCCGCCTCTTTCTCCCTCTTGTCGCCGTCCCGCCTCTTTCTCTCTCTTGTCGCCGTCCCGCCTTCCTTTTTCT
Organism: Bidens hawaiensis; assembly: GCF_021521415.1. Classification (NCBI taxonomy): domain Eukaryota; kingdom Viridiplantae; phylum Streptophyta; class Magnoliopsida; order Asterales; family Asteraceae; genus Bidens; species Bidens hawaiensis. The sequence continues at coordinate 40,046 of NW_027495287.1, read as the reverse complement.
CTCTTGTCGCCGTCCCGCCCCTCTGCTTAACCCCTAAGCCTGAAACCCTTTTTTTCTCTTAACTCTTTGTTTGTCCTTTGGTTCTTCCCGCCTAAGGATGTCTGCGCAGCTCCACGCGCCAGACTCCTTACAAGGAAGCCTGCGTGAAGACCAGTTGTTCCTGCGATACGCGAGGCGAACTGTTCCTGCAGCGCGCTAAGGATTTAAGTTCTTCCCGCAGCGCGCTAAGAATTGTAGTTCTTCTCGCAGCGCGCTAAGAACGGTAGTTCTTCCCGCGACGCGCTAAGGATTTGTAGTTCTTCCCGCGGCGCGCTAAGGATTTGTAGTTCTTCCCGCGACGCGCCAAGGATTTGTTCTCTGTCTGCCTTCGCCCTCGCGCGTGCGCCCGAGCTTTCTCGCGCTAGACCTTAAGTCTTTTCTTCTGTTTAGGTCAGCCTGTATTCTTTTGTGATATCTTATCTTCTGTCTGAATAGTCACTTTCGGCGCAGCATGCGCACCAACCCCATTGGTTGGCAGAAAAAGTGACTGACATAATCCTTTGAAATCTTCTTTTGCATGTCTTGAACAGTGTTTTCCCTGACGCCTCCCATGCTTTGACCTGTATCCTGTCAGCTTTTCCCCATCCCCTGCAGCTGCCGGCATATCTTTTAATATCTTTTACTTTTGGCTTCTTGTACTTTTTAATATCTTTTGTCTGATTTGAGAAGATCTTTTCCTCTTTTTAAGGGATTGTGTTCCCTAGGGTTTCCCTATATATAATACTATTTTCTTGTTATTTAACACTACACACACAAACACTTAAACTCTCATCTGCTCTCTTCTCCTTGCCCTCTGCCGTTGTTCCTCAGCCGCCTCCTCTCTCTGCCTTCGTCTTTTCCATTGTCCTGCCCAGATTTCCGGTAATATATAATATATAATAATTTGTTAAAGATACATATTACTATGCTAACATATATTCAAGGCATAAAACAAATCATTAAACCAATAACCTCTTATTTATAGGTTAACTTGTGCTTGTTTAAAAGTTGATTCTTGTATTATCTTTCAACACACCTTTTTCAGGTGAGTAATCTCGTACCTAATCCCTTTTTATTTTTAATGTTTTGGGATGTTCATGTGTTCGTACAAACTTGAGTCTTAAACTTGTTTATAAACTTTTGTCGCGCAAAACCCCCATGTGTTATGGACGTAGACTTGGCTGTTTATTTGTATGTGTGGATCATTAACCGTCTTGTCGGCCTATTCCGCAGTTTTCATGGATCCATTAGATGAACACGGGAGAACTATCGTTTATGATTTCTCTTTTGTTTACACTTGCACAGTTTTCTTGTTTTTGTGCTCAATTGGGAGCACGGATTGAACTATGAGCTATGATCTATGGCTTGATCACAATCTGATTACACCCTTGTTGAACACCAGTTATACACATGTTGCGCGCAGTGTTTGTATTATCTATTTATATCTATTAAACTTGATTTCTCACCGACACGCAAGTGTTGACGTTTTATTTTAACACATGTTCAGGTTTGCTGTAGCGGTTTCTGGAAGCTTGAGGACACATAGGATGTTTTCTTTTCTTTTGGACCTAGTTTAAAATGTAACAAGACAAGTTTATGTTATTTGAATATTTTGAGTTATGATATGATTAATTTTATGTTACTTCGTGAAAATTGTGTTGCGCGTGCGCGGTAAATGTATTTAATAAATATTGACACCCAAATAGTGTCACGAGTAATGAAACAATACGTGGCGCCCCGATGTATAATCCGCCATCGGTCGGGGTGTTACAGATTGGTATCAGAGCTCCGTGACTTTAGGATAGGTGGTTAGACGTAACGACCTAGAATACCTAAGAGTCCCTTCTCGCGCATAAGAAATATCTCATGTTTGCGCGCTAATTGTTAATTACTCGATATTTATAAAATATGCTTGCGCATACGCAGCGCATGATTTCATGTTTTATTCGCGATCTTTCGATTTTTATTTTTCAATTTATTTCTTTACTTACATATTCGTTTGTTGTGGAGATTGAAAATCCGAGAAGTCATGGTGGTACATGAATAGTTGATTTTCAATTACCATTAACTTTATGTTTTAAATTGAAGATTTGAAAAGTCATGGTGATACATGAATTGTCAATCTCCAATATTCATTTACTCGATATTTTAAATTGAAGATTTGAAAAGTCATGGTGATACATGAATGGTCAACCTTCAATGCTCATTTACTCGATATTTTAAATTGAAGATTTGAAAAGTCATGGTGATACATGAATTGTCGATTTTCAATTCGAATTTATTACCTGTATTAAGTTTGCATTTAAATTCATATTTTTTTTACTTCAAAATTTGATAGCATTTAACTCCGCGAAACAAGCTTTACGACGATATACTTTGCGCTAAAACGATTTCCCATACCAAGATATTAACAAAAATTAAAACTTTTATAGAATGCCTCCGCTATCTCGCCGTCATCAGAGGAGAGAAGCCTCGCGCAGACATAGGCAGCAACGTTCCCAGGAAATGGCCGCCGCAATAGCCCAAGCCTTAAACCAAACTAATACCAACCCCTCCGGATACAATATTAAATCCTTCAATGCGGGTAACCCTCCGAAATTCACAGGACTTGAAGGAGCCACCGTTATGCTCCAATGGCTTGAGAAAATTGAGAACACCTTCCTCCATACCCAATGCCCTCCAGACCGACGAACCTTATACGCCTCAAGTGTCCTAGAATCAAGGGCGCTTACTTGGTGGAACGGAGTAGCTCATGCGCGTGGCGCAGAGGCTGCTTCTAGCATGCTCTGGGAGGAATTCAAGGAAATCTTGACGCGAGAGTTCTGCCCTCCCAACGAAGTAAAGCGCCTGGAGGAAGAGTTTTGGAACCTGAAACAGTACAGTGGCGAAGCGCGCGAGTACGCGACGCGCTTCCATGAATTAAGCTTGCTTGTCCCACACCTAGTTACCCCTTCCCGCCGAGCCATCGAGAAGTTCCTTGGGGGTCTCCCCATGGAAATCCAAGATTCTGTATGGGCCAGGAACCCACTAACCCTCTCTGACGCCATCGAGTTGGCCGCTGTGCTCAGCGACAACCATGTCAGGGCAGGAACCCTGTTCCTGCGGGGAGCTGAGAAGACCAAACCCACCAAGACTGTCCCAGAACCAATAGAAACCAAGCCAGAACCCTCAAACCGTAACAACCTCAAGCGCAGGCGCAAAGCCTATGCGCTTACCAACCCGCCCATTGTCCAGCAACCCACCTACCAACCTACAGTTTACGCGCCTAACCCACTGTCGACCTACCCAACACCTCCTGTAGTCCACAACTATGCCTTAACCAATCCAGCACTCCCTGCCCCGTCAACTAAGAAACCTTACACAGGAAACCAACCCTTTTGCCCAACCTGTAGACTTCACCATCCAACTCAAGTCCCGTGCCGACAATGTAACCGATGTGGCCGTACTAGTCACACTGCTGAGAACTGTAGAGTCCTTCCCGCCAACCCAATCGCGCAAACACCACCAACTTGCCCGCTAAACCCACAACCAACATACCCTAATCCACGACCCAGGTCGTGCTATAACTGCGGTGATCCCAGTCATTTCCGGAACGCGTGCCCGAGACTACAAGTTCAGATTACGCAAGCGAACCCAGTTAACCAAATTTCGAACCAAGTGACGCGCGGACGAGCTTTTAATATAACCGCGCACCAAGCGCAAGCGAATAATGACGTGGTTAATGGTACATTTTTACTTAACGGGCAATATGCATCTATACTTTTTGATACTGGCGCCGATAGAAGTTTTATTTCTCGCGCCTTTGAGCAAAAACTTGCGCGACCGCGCATAAACTTAAGCGAAAACTTTTCAGTTGAATTGGCTAATGGTGAAACTATTTTAATAAACTCCGTGATCAAAGATTGCACGCTTAACCTTAATGAACATGATTTTCTAATCGACCTCATTCCTATGCCGCTTGGAAGCTTTGATGTTATTATCGGTATGGACTGGCTCTCGCAAAATCGCGCCGAAGTTATTTGCGCCAAAAAGATGATTCGCATTCCTCGGGAAAATGGTGGAAATCTTCATATCTACGGCGAGAAACCATCTAACGGTCTTAAACTAATGTCATGCACTGAAGCCCGAAGACTTTTGCGGAAGAAATGTGTTGCATTCTTAGCCCATGTGGTCAAACCCGATGAAGGAAAGAAGAAACTTTGCGAAATCCCTATCGTGCGTGACTTCCCTGAAGTCTTTCCCGATGATCTTTCTGGTTTACCTCCTGCTCGGGAAGTCGAGTTTCGTGTTGATCTGGTCCCTGGTGCTTCCCCCGTAGCCAAATCTCCTTATCGTCTTGCACCAGCTGAAATGCAAGAATTAGCAAGTCAACTTCAAGAGTTGACCGCTAAAGGATTCATTCGCCCTAGCTCTTCGCCCTGGGGTGCTCCGGTGTTGTTCGTTAAAAAGAAAGACGGTTCGTTTCGCATGTGTATCGATTACCGCGAGCTGAACAAGCTCACCATTAAGAACCGGTATCCCTTACCGCGTATTGACGACCTCTTTGACCAACTCCAAGGTGCCTCTTGTTTCTCCAAGATCGATCTCCGTTCTGGTTATCACCAGTTGCGCATTCGCGAAGAGGATATTCCCAAGACTGCTTTTCGAACCCGCTATGGCCATTTTGAATTCTTGGTCATGTCCTTCGGTTTAACCAACGCACCCGCCGTTTTCATGGATCTAATGAATCGGGTGTGTAGGCCTTTCTTGGACCGATTCGTGATCGTGTTTATCGATGATGTTCTGGTGTATTCTAAAACCAAGGCCGAGCATGAGCAACATCTTCGGTTGGTGTTGCAAAAGCTTCGAACCGAGCAACTCTTTGCCAAACTCTCCAAGTGTGAGTTTTGGTCGGATGAAGTACAGTTTCTTGGTCATGTTGTAAACAAGATGGGCATTCATGTCGACCCATCCAAGATTGAAGCAATCAAGAACTGGATTACGCCATCCACTCCTACCGAAATCCGTTCCTTTTTGGGCTTAGCTGGTTACTACCGGCGATTCATTGCGAACTTCTCAAAAATCGCCTTGCCTTTAACAGCTTTAACGCACAAAGGCAAACCGTATGTTTGGGGCTCAAAGCAAGAAGAAGCCTTTCTGAAGCTCAAGCAATTGTTGTACAAAGATTTGCGCCTTTCTTATTGGTGGCCTGGTATGAAAAAGGATATTGCTGTGTTCGTAGCTAAATGCCTAACTTGTTCTAAGGTAAAAGCTGAACATCAACGCCCATCTGGTTTGCTCGAACAACCTGAAATTCCTACGTGGAAATGGGAAAGTATAGCAATGGACTTTATCACCAAGTTACCCTTGACCGCAAGCAAACATGATAGCATTTGGGTAATAGTGGATCGATTGACCAAGTCTGCCCACTTTCTGCCCATTCGTGAAACCTACCGTGTTGAACAACTTGCCAATCTTTATGTCAAGGAAATTGTCTGCCGTCATGGTACTCCTTTGAGCATCATATCCGATCGCGATGGCCGTTTTATATCTCGCTTTTGGAAATCTCTCCAATCTGCGTTAGGAACTCGTTTGGACATGAGTACTGCATATCATCCTCAGACTGACGGACAATCTGAGCGAACCATCTAAACCCTTGAGGATATGCTTCGATCTTGTGTTCTTGATTTTGGAGGTAATTGGGATTCACACCTACCTCTGATCGAGTTCTCTTATAATAACAGCTATCATTCCAGCATCGGTATGGCCCCATTTGAAGCACTTTACGGTCGAAAGTGCCGTTCCCCGATTTGTTGGAACGAAGTGGGTGAAGTTCAAATCACAGGACCCGAACTAGTTCAAGAGACAACCGATAAAATCGCCAAGATCCGTGATCATCTGCTGACTGCCAGAAGCCGACAGAAGAGTTACGCAGATCGCAGGCGAAAGCCTCTCGAATTTCTAGTTGGTGATCTTGTTCTCCTCAAAGTGTCGCCCTGGAAGGGTGTTGTTCGCTTTGGGAAGAAAGGTAAGCTTGCACCTCGTTATGTTGGACCATTCAAGATTCTTGCGAGGGTGGGAAAAGTTGCCTACAAGCTAGACCTGCCGCCCGCGCTCAGCAATGTGCATCAAACTTTCCATATATCCAATCTTAAGAAATGTTTAGCTGACGAGAACCTTCACATACCACTTGATGAAATTCAAGTCGATGAGTCTATGCACTTCGTTGAGAAGCCTGTTGAGATTATGGATCGCGAGGTAAAGCAAACCAAGCGCAGTCGCATCCCTATTGTTAAAGTTCGTTGGCAGTCCAAGCGCGGAGCCGAGTTCACTTGGGAAAGGGAAGATCAGATGAAGATCAAGTACCCGCACCTTTTCTCTGCGCAACCTACTTCGAGATAAATTTCGGGACGAAATTTCTTAAAGTAGGGGAGATTGTGACAACTGCCCAATCCGACCCGACCCAGGTACCCGTTTTCGAATCCGATTCTTTTTATGATTTAAAATTTGATTATTAATCTTTGTAAAATTTAACATTAAATAATTATATATATTTTTATATTACTTATTAATAATAATAATTTTCCTTCCCGCCTCTTTCTCCCTCTTGTCGCCGTCCCGCCTCTTTCTCCCTCTTGTCGCCGTCCCGCCTCTTTCTCCCTCTTGTCGCCGTCCCGCCTCTTTCTCTCTCTTGTCGCCGTCCCGCCTTCCTTTTTCTCTCTTGTCGCCGTCCCGCCCCTCTGCTTAACCCTTAAGCCTGGAACCCTTTTTTTCTCTTAACTCTTTGTTTGTCCTTTGGTTCTTCCCGCCTAAGGATGTCTGCGCAGCTCCACGCGCCAGATTCCTTACAAGGAAGCCTGCGTGAAGACCAGTTGTTCCTGCGATACGCGAGGCGAACTGTTCCTGCAGCGCGCTAAGGATTTAAGTTCTTCCCGCGGCGCGCTAAGAATTGTAGTTCTTCTCGCAGCGCGCTAAGAACGGTAGTTCTTCCCGCGACGCGCTAAGAATTTGTAGTTCTTCCCGCGGCGCGCTAAGGATTTGTAGTTCTTCCCGCGACGCGCCAAGGATTTGTTCTCTGTCTGCCTTCGCCCTCGCGCGTGCGCCCGAGCTTTCTCGCGCTAGACCTTAAGTCTTTTCTTCTGTTTAGGTCAGCCTGTATTCTTTTGTGATATCTTATCTTCTGTCTGAATAGTCACTTTCGGCGCAGCATGCGCACCAACCCCATTGGTTGGCAGAAAAAGTGACTGACATAATCCTTTGAAATCTTCTTTTGCATGTCTTGAACAGTGTTTTCCCTGAGGCCTCCCATGCTTTGACCTGTATCCTGTCAGCTTTTCCCCATCCCCTGCAGCTGCCGGCATATCTTTTAATATCTTTTGCTTTTGGCTTCTTGTACTTTTTAATATCTTTTGTCTGATTTGAGAAGATCTTTTCCTCTTTTTAAGGGATTGTGTTCCCTAGGGTTTCCCTATATATAATACTATTTTCTTGTTATTTAACACTACACACACAAACACTTAAACTCTCCTTTGCTCTCTTCTCCTTACCCTCTGCCGTTGTTCCTCAGCCGCCTCCTCTCTCTGCCTTCGTCTTTTCCCTTGTCCTGCCCAGATTTCCGGTAATATATAATATATAATAATTTGTTAAAGATACATATTACTATGCTAACATATATTCAAGGCATAAAACAAATCATTAAACCAATAACCTCTTATTTATAGGTTAACTTGTGCTTGTTTAAAAGTTGATTCTTGCATTATCTTTCAACACACCTTTTTCAGGTGAGTAATCTCGTACCTAATCCCTTTTTATTTTTAATGTTTTGGGATGTTCATGTGTTCGTACAAACTTGAGTCTTAAACTTGTTTATAAACTTTTGTCGCGCAAAACCCCCATGTGTTATGGACGTAGACTTGGCTGTTTATTTGTATGTGTGGATCATTAACCGTCTTGTCGGCCTATTCCGCAGTTTTCATGGATCCATTAGATGAACACGGGAGAACTATCGTTTATGATTTCTCTTTTGTTTACACTTGCACAGTTTTCTTGTTTTTGTGCTCAATTGGGAGCACGGATTGAACTATGAGCTATGATCTAAGGCTTGATCACAATCTGATTACACCCTTGTTGAACACCAGTTATACACATGTTGCGCGCAGTGTTTGTATTATCTATTTATATCTATTAAACTTGATTTCTCACCGACACGCAAGTGTTGACGTTTTATTTTAAAACATGTTCAGGTTTGCTGTAGCGGTTTCTGGAAGCTTGAGGACACATAGGATGTTTTCTTTTCTTTTGGACCTAGTTTAAAATGTAACAAGACAAGTTTATGTTATTTGAATATTTTGAGTTATGATATGATTAATTTTATGTTACTTCGTGAAAATTGTGTTGCGCGTGCGCGGTAAATGTATTTAATAAATATTGACACCCAAATAGTGTCACGAGTAATGAAACAATACGTGGCGCCCCGATGTATAATCCGCCATCGGTCGGGGTGTTACACATACCTTGACATACCTTGTAGCGAGTACTCGAAGAGTGCCCGGTCTTACAAACCTACTTTCTTTTACCATAAAACATACTTTAGATAAATAAAAAACAGACCATTAAAGTTTATAACTAATAGAGAAAATTATTGTTTGATTCCCTATAGTCTTTTAGCGGAGTCACTTGTAGTCCCTGGAAAAAAATGACCTGGTTGAATCCTAAAGATTTTAAAACTAAACTGATTGAGTCCCGCAATGTAACATACGTTGTTTTGTCATCCCTTATGTTATCAAATTTACCCTATCTAAAAATCATTTACCCTAACATCAAATAACAACCGTCATTTTCTTCAGACCATGAAATTGAAACTGAAACAATGATTCTTCTTCATCCTCACTGATCTTCTACTTCATTCTCCATATTCTTTGTTCTCCCCATCTTATTCGATGACCCATGGAGTGGAGGATGCGTCTTCATAACGAGGAATTTTCTATCGACACTTACAGTAAGTTCGAATAAGGGTTTCTTTTTATATGTTATTAGTTCAAATTATAACAACGTGTTTACATTTAATATTTTCCACGGAGGTCAATTTTCTCAATTTCCTGCTAGAGCTTATCGGGGAGGCCGATCAGTTTTCATCGACAATGTGGAGGCTGGGAAAATTGGTTAGGGTGATTTGGTCGATATGATAAGGAATCTTGGATATCTTCCTAACGAGGTACTTTATTTTCATTATAGAGAACCAAATGCGTGTATGGATTGAGGTATGCATCCATTGTGTGATAAATTTGATTTTAAGAAATTTTTTGATATCGTAGGAAGTGAAATTAAGGTGGTTGATATATATATGTGGAACATAGGCATTAATGTTTAATAAACAATGTATCGTCTTCTTCCCATTTTGACTTTGCTAATGAAAAGAGGCACAAGGTAGATGAAGTTGATGTTGATATAATATACACATCAAATAGGTTGAATGAGGAAGAGGGTAATGAAACCGATTCACATGAATCAGGTTCATATGAAACAGAGGATGATCCAGATTACACTATTGAAGAAATTGGTTATGAGTATTTAGAAGAAATGGAAGTGGGCATGACAGTCTTCAAAACTAATGTTGGTGTCATTGAAGTTTATAATGCCACAGATAATGCACTAGATGATTATGAAGGTGACGAACATGAGAAAATCTCGAGTTTAACCTTGTGTTGGACGGTGAAACATAGGATAAGAAGGAAAGCAAGTAGTGTTGGGCCTTGGAGTGATGTATGCCCTTTCTATGTTGGTCATTTAATTGAAGATAAACATACGATGAACCAAATGTTTAAACATATGCAGTGACATCAAGAAAAGAGCTTTACATTAAGAAAAATGGCAATATAAGGTATAGAGTAGTGTGTTTGGGTAAGAATCCTACTTTGATGAGAGGTGAGGGTTAAAAGCCAAATAGGGAAACCCTTAAGGCTCAAATTGCAAAAAAAAAAAAAAAAAAAACCACTTGCTCTTAGGCAATGCAGATCTCAAGACCATCCATTTCAGATAAGGGGTGTGTGAAGACAATCTCCCACCAACTTTAGTGTCTCTAAACTAGGGTTGTTGGGCTATACACTATTGGCACCTTAGCGAAAGAGATAGAGTCGGAAATTGAAACAAATCCTACAATCCCTGTGAAATCTCTTCAAGACAAAATCCAGAAGAAGCATCAGATCCATGTTTCCAAAGTGAAAGTGAGAAGAGCAAAGAAGGTTGCTAATGTTAAGAAAAATGGTGATTTTATACAACAATACGATGTGCTAAGAGCCTACCTTGAACAACTGGTAAAAGCCAACCCTAGTAGCCATGTTAAAATAGATGTGGAACCATGTCATGACCCTAGCAGTCCTACTAGGTAATTCAGGAGGGTGCTACAAAGAAAGGTTTTCAACTTGTGCGAATAAATTTTTGGGGTTAGATGGATGTATTATGAAAGGACCATTTGAAGGTTAAAGCTTGACTTTAGTAAGTATTGATGGTTGCAGGTGTATTTATCTGGTTGCTTTTGCACTTTTGGAAGCTGAAACTCTACACTCATGAACATGGCTCTTAGAGTGCCTTAGAGATACTCTTGATTTGCCCGTCGATGCTAACTTCACTTTTATCAGTGACCGTCAAAAGGTAATGACCTGCATGTCAATTCTGTTTTTTTAAGTTGTTGTTACTGTTATTGCCGATAATGATGTTTTTTATGCTGTTAATTGCAGTTTTTTATGTTGTTAATTTTTGTTTTTAGGCTGTTAATGCTAGTTTTTTTAGCTGTTTTGTTGCTTTTGATGTTGTAAATTGCTGTTTTTTAGGTTGTTAATACTATTATTGATGTTTTTAAGCTGTTGATGCTGATAATGCTATTGATTGCTGTTTTTTATACTGTTATTCTGTTACTGCTGTTAGTTGTTGTGTTATAGCTGTTTTGTTGCTGTTAATTCTTGTTTTTTTTATGTTTTTGTTAATTGCTTTTTATTTTTTGTAAATTTTGTTTGTTGTTTTAGGGCTTAATTCCAGCATTAGAAAATGTGTTTACTTGGGCTGAGCATCGGTTTTACGTTACACATCCACCAAAACATGAAGAAGCAATGACGAGGAGATATGTTCAAAAATATGTTCTTGAAAGTAGCTGGCACCACTTCCATCCCTTACTATTTGAAAGCTATGGAGGAGATAAAGGAAGCATATACTACTTTATATGAATGGCTTAACCATATTTAGGGGGTGTTTGGCCTCGCTTTTATTTTTTTGCTTATTCTTATATTTTAAAGTAGCCTATAGCTTATTTTCTATTGTTTGATAAACTCTTTTTAAGTGTTTGCGTTAGCTTTTTTTTTTATTTAGCGTATGTTAGTAAATTGACCAAAAGGGACATGCTTACATATTATCACATGGAAAGTGGAAGTACGAACGTGCCGGAATCGTCTAGAAGGTAGTTAATGAAGGGTTTCAAAAGTTCGTGGATCACGGTTTTTATGGATGTGGATTTGAATTTTGGGTACCATTCTTGAATTTGACATCTGTTTACTTCTTCCTTCATTGGAAACCTGAATGTTCATCTCATAATCAAACTAACCTTTTTACTAAAAGATTCAACAAATTCAAATGCTAATAATACTGCTAGTAATAATAAATTAATAATCAAATTCACCTGTCAATAGAACTAATGTAACTCTGGGTTTCTAACTGAAAGGTTTAGCGAATTCAAGTATTAAGATTCTAACATTACAAAGAAACAAGTTCAAATTAAGCAAAATATTAAACAGAATCAATTAGATAATTAATTAATTGAATAAAGATTTCGAAGGTTTGAGGGGTGGAGCAGCGACGAACAGAGGCAGAGCAACGGTGGTTCGCACGGTTGAGATGAGGCTGGGAATGAAACACCGGCGGATTAATTATCCATCATTCGCCTCTTATTAATTATGCGTCTTAATAAGTTGTTAAATCCACTATTCTTTAATTTTGTTACAATAATTAGTTGCTTCAATAATTGTTAATCCATCACCATTTGAGGGAAAATGAGTAACTTACACCTTTACACAAATAAGCTTATTCAAATAAGCTAAAAAACCATCTTCAAATAAGCTTCTTCAAACAAGCATAAGTTTAAAAAGTTAAATCAAACACTAAATTAGGCTTATTTTGTAAAAAAAGAAAAGAAAAAAAAAACTAAAAAAACTATAAGCTTGGTTAAAAAAAACTAGGCCAAAACAAGATTATGCTAAAAAACAAGATGTTGATATAAAATGTGTTATAAGCAAAGATAGCATACGAAAAGTGCCATTAAAAAACAAAATTAGTGGCACAAAACCTAAATGCCATTAAAAACGTGTGACACAAGATTTTTAGTGGTATACACAAAGTTCCACTAAAATCATAAATTAGTGGCACTAAAACTAAGTGCCACTAAAAATTAAGATGGCATACGCAAAGTGGCATTAAAAACCTAAATTAATGATATAAAAGCTAAATACCATTAAAAATGTATGCCACTAAATGACCTTTTATTTTATTTGTAGTGATATATCATTAATTATTGATGAACAATACACATTGCTTATAGTTGTGTAAATGTGTCGGTTGGGCCTTTGTTTAGGTCGTTCACTAAGAGAGTTCACCGAAACATCTTGTTTATTGAATATGGAACCACACAAAATGTAATATTTTTGTAATATGAATCACTGGATTTTACATTTTACTTCGTACTGTTTGGACATTAGGAGCTGTTTGTTATTCTTGTGCTCAATCATTAAGAGGTCTCATGAATTAAGTGGTAGTAATCGAATCATTCAATATGTATAAGAAAACAATTAAGAAGCTCCATGAACCGTTAAAATGTGTTTTTTTAGTGAACCAAATACTACCGCCGATTAATTCAAAGATAGCATTTTAATGTAATTATTGGGAGAGTACCAAACAATAGTTACTAGTTTTATACTAAAAAAGAACCTAGCTTTATTAATTTTCTAGTTTTAAGTTCGGTATCTAGACATAATCACTAGCAATTCATAGTTTACGCTTCTTAAACCATCCGTAGTGGAGCTTCATGCGAAGCGTTTTGGGCTATAACGCCGGGGGGGTCGTTTTGGGGTAAGTTTTTTTTTGAGCATTTTGTTGTTTAAAACGCTAGATTGGCACAAAATTTAAAAAACAATCTTTGTTCCATGAATCCTTTCTCCTCCACCCTCATCTGAATCTTTCCCCTCCACCCTCATCGGAATCATTAGCAGCTCCGGACCCTCATCGGAATCTTTCTTCTCTTCCACAGGAAGTGGGTTTTGGAGGATGAAGAGAAAGATTGAAGTTGTGAAAGAGGGTTTCGGAGGATGAAGAGAAAGATTGAAGATTTGTGGGTGGTGTTGAGAGGATAGTCATTGATGAGTTTGATAGAAAGTGAGGTTGTAAAGGGAGATGGAGGCTGAGAATCTGTTGGAGTCTAATTAAAGGTTGTGTTTTGTTTGTTAGTATCACATGAATGAGCAAGTCTATTTATTATTATTAGTATTATCATGTTATATTATTATTATTATTTGATTATTTTTAACAAAAAAATTTTTTTAAAAAAAACAAAAAAGTGTAAAAGTGACAGCCGCCACGTGGCGTATAGCGCTTGGGGGTGGAGAGTTATGACTACACCCTGTTTTTGAAAAAAATCATAACTCTGACTAGGTGTCACGTGACGCATAATGTCTGGAAGTGAAGAGTTATGACTACTCATGGTCTTATATTAAACTATTGTAAACTGATAGATGTAACATTTTACTTACTAATATTGAAACCTCATTTTACTTACTAATATTGAAACCTCTACTTATTGAATATAATTAAACAATACAAAATTCAAGATTGTTACTGAAAATATGTCATAAATTACCAGCACTAATTCTACTTACCTAACAATTTACAGTTCAAACACAAATGCTGATAATTAAGATAGCGGAACATAAGATAATTGTCCAACACATTAGACAAATGCTAATAAACATAAATTGCAATCATTTTAGGTTTCCTCATTTTAAAAGATGTCACTTAATAAAAAAAAAGATAAAAGAATCTGTCTTTCTCTTATATATAAATATATTTGGTCATCTCTTTAATTTTATCACATTATGAAAAAAAGATTCCATTCAAGATCCACCATATATATTCCGGTAATAGGGAATCGCATATTAAATCAATAGTGATCGATGAATAGCTGGAAACACATGCATTGTTTATTATTTTATAATAATGGGTTGGTGGGGGAATTTCAGGCTTTGTTTAGGTGGATTTACACGAAATATGAAATTACACAAATTGCCACAACTGACATAAACCATGAATCACACGAAATAACATTCACCTTGGGTGCCATTTAGCTACCCATTGGACCACTTATCAACTCCTTGTCACATTCAAAATCCATCATATATAAGAGCATTCACATCTCTTTTCCTCTCTTCAAATCCAAAATTATACTAAAACATATTACATTATTTTTATATTTTTAATTAAATAATATATTTTATACATTTATCATTATATTTTCTCTCTTAATTCACTAACAACCACTTTTAAAATATAACCTCACTCACTAAATTTGATAACCTGTGACTGAATACTCTAATTAACAATCGCATATTAAATCAATAGTGATTGATAACAAGGATTCACACTGATCACACGAAATATGAAACTACACAAAATGCAACACTCTTACTGAACATAAACCATGAATCACACGAAATAGCACACTCCTTGGGTGCTATTTAGCTACTCATTAGACCACTTATCAACTCCTTATCACATTCAAGATCCATCATATATTCGGGTAATAAACAAACTTCTACGTCCATGCTCCCGCCTCCTTCCCGACCCGGAAACAATGTCACTTTCCCGTCCCCTTTATTCCCGAGCCCACTTCTAGCAGCAACCGCTTTCCCCAACCCAAATTCGCACCCGTACATGTCAAACCTTGGTGAACTCCCAATGTGTATACTGTTCGGAATGACCAGCTCATTCAATTTGTATAGTATTGGGTCTCTATACCATGCCTCAACCCACTTTTTCACTTCCACATGGTCATAGTTTGTCACCGCTTCATGTATCCTCAGCGCGGCCCATCCAAACCCGTGAGACATTAGATCCTCGACTGTTGCGGTTCCTCTGATACCACCAATCAGACTGCCGAAATAGTCATCAGACAAAGGTGGGCTCACCCTTCGCCGGTTACTAACAATAAACTTACACACGGTTTCACTCTCGCCTGGTTGGCGCCGAGCTCGTGTCACGCACCTCCACAAAAGCGCGGAGACTGCCTGTAAACTCGATATCTTTAGCATGTCGCATTCCATGTTTGCTTTCGCTTTGAGTTTAGAGACCGCAGCCGAAGAGAAATGGAAGATTTTTCTCTTTAAGTAGTGGTTTTTTGGATCTTGATATGAATTGATCAGGATGGGAATACGGGAGCTTTATGATAGGATCGTGTCCTTCAAGGACCCATCGTTCGAATATTGGAGGACGCGAGACGAAATTATAGTTTTCGTCTTTGGATTTGAATACTTCACTCCAGGAAGCCATGAAATGCCAGAAAGACGTTCCATCTGCGAGAAGGTGGTTCACCGAGCCACCGATGAAGATTCCATCAGTAAGCTCGGTTACCTGAATGGATAGTAACGGGAGTGTATGACCATCATGGTTAATAGCGTCATTAAGGTCGAAGAATGAATGAACAACTGAAGGTACATTAGGGGACGTAAGGACGTCCGAGACAGCTACGTCCACGGTTGCATGAACAAACTTGACTCCGGGGCTGTTTTCAGGGTCAATGTAGATGACAGAAGAAGGCGGGTTATCTTCTTTTCGAGTCGCTAAGCGACGGGCAAAAGGGTAGAAATGAGTGAGGGTGGTGGATAGAGAACTGCGGAGTTCGTCCAAGAAAGCGGTTATAGAGAAATCTTGGTTCTCTAGTGGTGTTGGTTTTGCGAAAAGGAGACCTTTTTGGCTGTAGTCAAGGCTGATAAATGAGAGCTCATAGGGGCTAAAGTATATGGGTTGCTTATGTTGTGAGACGTCGCCCCTTGGCTTGACGAAGCACTCGGATACATGCCTCACCGTTAGCAAAGTCATCTCTGATTTTCTTTATGTTGGCAAGGCTTAGCTATTGTTAATATATAGGATACGAAGATATTATTTTATTTCATGTGGGAAGAAAATAATCCAGGATTTTTGGAAAATACGGGTGTTGGTAATCACATATCCATATCCGTTTGCAATATCGTATCCCATACCCGACCCATTATGCGTTGGGTATCGGACATACCCGTGGGTATTGGGGGTATACTTGTTGGGACTTTTCAAGTACATTTTTTTTCATTATAATTATTTTATACATTTTGTTCGTATAACAATTATTACAAATATAAATATAATAACATTCCATATATATATATATATGCCTGACAATATATAAAAAATATAATTATAATTTTTATATAATTATATATAATAATTGAGAAGTTTGGCGACGTAATCACGTGAGACGTGACTGGTTCACGTGGCCTCGCGTGGTTGGTCGTATTTTTTATTATGTTTACTTTTTGTTTCTAATTTGTAAAATGCGGGTTTTCTATTCCAAATTCGTGTCTGCTTGCGGTCGCAACACGTGGTACAAATTAACTTATTGCTTTACTTTCGGTGTCGTAACCCGATACCGACCGAACTCGTGTCGGTTCACCACCACAACATGTGGTTTTCTTTGTACGATTTAGTGCTGACAACATCGATTCCGATCGAATTCGCCTTAGTTCGCAAGCTCAACACGTGAGTTATTTATCATTTTTTTGTTTGGCGATTCCAGAATCAACGAATTCGTATCAGTTTGCAACTGCAATGCATGAGTTTTTTTTTGTTCACCGAATTTTTTATATTTTAAATTTGTTAAATTGTTGTGTTTAGGTGTGGAAATATTTATGTTTTGCCTTGCTTTCGGCACCATAAGCAGATATCAACCTAACTTTCGTAGGTTCGCATCCGCAATGCGCACTTTTGATATGTTTATTTGTTGTATTTGGCCGTTAACAAAGTTTTTTTGGGGTTTGTTTCTGGTTTAGTAACCCGGGATTGATCAAATTCATCTCGACTTGAAGTCGCACCTCACGGTTTAATAAGTTGTACGAGTATGACTATCAGTAACATCAACCCGGCGCAACGCATCGGGAATCCTAATCCCATACCTAGCTCATACCCCATCGGGTTTCGGGTATACCAACCCATTTATTTCAGGTTTCGGGTATACCTGTCGGGCTCGGTCCTTTTTACCATCCTGTTGGCAAAAGACACATGTTATTTATTTGTATTTTATTTATGCATTTATTGAAAGAGAAGATATTTGATTTTATTTGATTCTAAATGTTGATACGTCACTATAACAAAATAGATTTATGGGTAAAAGACATTTTGGGCCTCCAGGGACATGTTATCCTCACATGTTGATATCTACATGCTTGAACTGACAGGTTTCTTACGTGGTCTATAGATATTTTTTTAGAGACAATATGTGGTGTTTATAGAATTAAAATGAAAATTTTATTTTAAGGTTGCAGTGATAAAAAGTCTCAATAGAATTAAAAAATATTAAATTCGGTTTATATGAACGACATATTGTCTCAAGAGACTAACAAAAAAAAATTATTTGTAGCCTGTATGAATGACATGTCTATCTCTACAAAGTAATTTTTTTTTAAAAAATAAAAAATTATGATAAACCTATGGGGACGAAATACGTAGTCTCTAAAGGATTACTCAACCCCCCCTCCCCCCAATTTTGCCAGTGTTTAATGTGCGTTTTAAAATACAATATATTGAAATTTCAAAATACAATATATTCAAACTTCAAAATAAAGACAAGTACCAAGTTCTTAATTATCATCTAAGTTAATTGCAGTTTGCACTCTTGTGGTTAGTATGGTCTTGCTGGTTACAACCATAATAGTCGATTTTGGTATTCGACACCTTGACGCCTGAAAGGTGTGGCAGACGAATGCCTACAGTCAAGTCAACTGTTAGTTGAATGTTAAAAAAGAATGGGATCAGGAGCAAAATCGTCTTTCAAATGTAAACCTTATATAATAATAATAATAATAATAATAATAATAATAATAATAATAATAATAATAGTAATCTGAGTTAATTACAGTTTGTACCCATGTTGTTAGTACGGTTTTGCTGGTTACAACCATAATAGTCGATTTTGGCATTCGACACCTTGACACCTGAAAGGTATGACAGAACGAACCATGTAGTCAAGTCAACCGTTAGTTGACTGATAAAGAAGAACGGGAGCAAAATTGTTTTTTAAATGTAAACCTTAAATAATAATAATAATAATAATAATAATAACAATGACAACAACAACAACAATCTCACCCCACCCTCCACTTTGTCTCCATCATCTCCTCAACCCAACCACCACCCTCAAAACACACCGCCACCACCATCATGCCAGCAAGCTACCCCCACAGACCACCACCACCCAAGGACACCACCGTACAATTAGATTCTCACAAATATCATGAGCCATCGCCAGTAAACGTTCAACAAATTCCTTTAACTCGTTGATCCCCATTGACACATCGCTTTCATCCATTTCTTGTCTAGGACGTTGTAGGCAGACTTCAAAAGACAAATCGAAGCCTAAGATTGTTCAATCGGTGCTTAATCGATGCTGAAGAAGACATGAATTGAAATTTGATGGCTGATTATATAGATTCCATTGCCAATCGAACTTTAAAACTCAAAACGAAGCCTAATACTTGTTTAATCAGTGCTTCCTCGTCTTCTTATTCTGACTAATTGGCTACTTCAAACCTGTAAAATCTACTTTCGATAAGATTAATAAAATAAGTTTCGTTTATTTAATAGTGTATCGTTTACCGGTATAGATAAATAAACTATAAAAGGTGGGCTTGGACATTTAAAATATGGAATAAGGGATGGAATGGGTCTTTGGTCCATGGGCTTAAGGGAGTATAAATACCCCTTAAACCCTAAACCTTTCCATTTTTATCCATCTCTAGATCATAGCCTACACCTTGAAAAACACACACAAACACCATCCTATATCCCGAGCCAAGATCCGAAGGTGAAAATCCAAACCCCTTGGCGCTAGAACGTTGTGACGAACGAAAATAACATCAAGACTAGACCGTGTTCGTAAACCGACTCGTTTGAGGTACGTCTATACCGAGAACTTGTTCATTTAGGTTTGGATTCGTTTAGATTTCATAAAACTGTTTGAATATGGTAATAACAAATCAAATGCAACGATTCCCGTTGAAATTCGTTAACAATTGATAGGCTAATTGTCAAACGAATAATCGGGCTTATAAATGAGCAAATCGCACCCATCCATTAAACACGAATGTTTGGCTGATTGGATGAATAGGTTTGTTAGCGCGATGATTCCGAGTCTTTTGGTACCAAGATTGTGTTGTTTTGTCATGAGTTGAGGTTTAATCGCGAATCTGATAGATGTTGACTTGTCACACCCGGCCCTGGGCGGCGGAAACAGCCGGGCGCGCGCGAGTGGGGATTGATAATTAAGCACGGGCCATTGCAAACATTCAAAGTAAGATTTTCATTGCGCATGAAATGTTTAATACAAATACATTACATTGTTTAAAAATTACATAAAAACATCCAAGTATAAAAACTGTTGAAGATTTCCACGCCATATCCCCTTGCGCGGCGGGAACAACCATGCGCATCGAAGGGATAGAACTAAAATCTTCCAAAAAGCTAGTTTTAGATATTCAACGTGAGGTGCTCTAAGTGTGACTCCATGCGCTACCTAGTTATCTCCTGAAAGACACGTAAAACATTTGAATCAGTATAAACTGAGTGAGTTCACAAGTTTTAGTAACTTGATAAATCGCATTGCATCATAGTCTTGATAAAAATCATATTGAAACACATTTCTGATTTCATGTCTAAACATATGCTTGATAATCCGTATGAAAACATAGATCTGACACATATTTCTGAAAAAAAAAATCGTTCCGCGGGCTACGCGCGAACATTACTAGGAACCGTGCTCGTCTGTGTAAGTGGCGCTGCCACTACGAGCGAATTAAGTAATACCGCCCGCGGGTTACGCGCGAACGTGCTCGTCCATGCAAAGTGGCGCTGCCACTACGAGCTAAATAATGTAATGCCGTCCCGCGGGTTACGCGTGGACATTTCTGAAAAACCGTGCTCGTCTATGCAAAGAGGCGCTGCCCCTACGAGCTAATCAATAATTCCGTCCCGCGGGTTACGCCCGGACGTTGTGCCGGAAAACAAGGCGCTCGTCCATGCAAAGAGGTGCGACCCCTACGAGCGGGCTCAATCCCATAGTACTGCCCCATGACCATACTAGGCACTCGTCCATGCAAAGAGGTGCGACCCCTACGAGTGGGTGGATCAAACCAGCAGTCCCTACCCTTAGAGTTCCAATGGTAAAGTGATCACTTACTCGAATTCTGGCGCACATACATCGTAAACCATAGATAACCGTTTGCATTGCTCATCATGAAACATAATTTAAACACAATCGTTCGCATAACTTGTAAGTATACCATGATAAATCGTAATTTAAGTACGTGTCCCTCGCCCCGAAAACAGTTTAAAAACAGTGAAAATAGGGGCTGTGAGACTCACCTGTGGTTCTTGTTAAGGGATTAATCGAGATTCTGGTTTTCTTGGTGTTGGCCTCGGAATTGAAGGTCTAGAATACGATTAAATAACAAGAAGTATATATATTAAGATCAAGAAATAGGAGAATATAAGGGTTGGAAAGTAGATCTCAAGGTTATATTCTCGGCTTACCTAGTAACAGGATCGGAAATGAAAACAACGGATGCTTGGGAGATGATTAGTGCAAGTTTGCAGTTCTTAAGAGAGAAGTTTGAAGTGTGTTTTGGGTAATAATTTAGGTTACATATTTATAGGCAAACTCAAGGGAACACAATCCCTTGCTTTAGGGGATTGTAATCTTTTCATATCTAGGTGTAATGATGATAAAGTATGGAAATTATTATTATTTATTTAAAAGTGGAGTAGTGGATAAAAGATTTTGATTTGATTTGGACAGGACATGCAGGTCTGTGGTTGGTGAGAGTAGGGTGGCTGACAGTTGACTTTTCATGTTACAGTGTGCTTTTTCAGGTACTTTTGTCAGTGTACAGTAAAAAGTGGAAAATCTCTGAAACACGCTACTGTTTCCTTTTGGGCGGGAGTAATCTCCTTACATCTGGAGAATAGACTAAGTGTTCTGCGCGTATCACTTTGTGCGCATAGCTTTCTGCGTGAAGGACATTTCTTTGCTGCGGGTAGGTACGTAACCTTCTCGCAGTCAGGGACATTGAGTTTCATTTGTAGATTCTCCAGGTGGTCTTGGTATTTCAACATAGTGATCAGTTATGTTGAAGTCAATTCCATCTTGGAGCTTCAGACAAACTAGCTCTCAATGTTCCCGCCATGCGGGGAGGTTAGTTCCCTTTCCGCACGCGCATAAACGATTTGGGATGCACCCGCCTTAGCATCATGCGGGACGGTCAACCCATTAGACTACAGTATGGAAACATAAAAACAAAACACTCGCGCATGGCGCATATAACATATGCCAACGCTGGTTCTTACATCGCGCGCTCGCGCAGGGCGCACATAACGTGCCCGCGCTGACTCTAACATAGCGCGCTCGCGCAGGGCGCACATAACATGCCCGCGCTGACTAACATAGCGCGCTCGCGCAGGGCGCATATAACGTGCCCGCGCTGATTCTAATTTAGCGCGCATAATATTAACAATCGCCTAATTATTAGGTTGATTACTTGGTTTAAGGGGTTGGGAAATTACCGGGTGTCACATGACTGTTTTGGTGTTCTTGAAGATTTTGACTTTGACCCATGAGTCAATGTCTGGATAAGCACTGTTGAAATTTCGTTATGATTGGTCATTCGTTACGCGATCATAACAAATGGGACACATTCGTGTGACTTGATAACGAATGAACCCTTAATTCGTTATCTGTTCGTTCCTTAGAATAAGATAACAAATCAGGTCATTCGTTATATGCTCAATCGTTAGAATAAGATAACAAACCAAGTCATGTCAAGATAACGAATCGAATAACGAACCATGTCATGTCAAGATAACGAATCAGATAACGAACCAGGCTATGCTAAGATAACGAATCAGGTCATTCGTTACTCACCCATTCACTATGATAAGGTAACAAATGAGGCTTAATTCGTTATAGCGAATGAGTTGACGAATTAGATAATAATTTAAAATCCTAATGAAAATTACAGCTTAGCCCCAGCCAGGGGCTTTGCCCCTTGAACCCCGCTAGGGGCTGCCAACCCTAGAACCTCGCTGCCAGGTGTGACATCTGACCCGATCCGACCCGACCCAGGTACCCGTTTCTCTGACCCGAACTCTTTCTTTTATGATTTAATATTTATTTATACTTATATTTTACTTTTAATAATAATAATATACTTTTCCTTCCCGCCTCTTTCTCTCTCTCTTTCCGCCGTCCCGTCCCTCTCCTTCTCTCTTTCCGCCTTCTTTTCCCTCTTGTCGCCGTCCCGCCCTTACGCCTTGTTTCCCTCTTTTTCTTCTAACTCTTTGCTTGTCCTTTGTTCCTTCCCGCCTAAGGTTGTCTGCGCAGCTCCACGCGCCAGACTCCCTTACAAGGAATCCTGCGTGAAGACCACCTGTTTCAGCGATACGCGAGACGAACTCTTCTCGCAGCGCGTTAAGAATTGTAATTCTTCTCGCAGTGCGCGAAGGACGGAAGTTCTTCCCGCGACGCGCTAAGGATTTGTAGTTCTTCTCGCAGCGCGCTAAGAATCGTAGTTCATCCCTCGACGCGCGAAGAATTATAGTTCTTCCCGCGGCGCGCTAGGAATTTTAGTTCCTCCCGCGGCGCGCTAAGAAATGTGACTCTTCCCGCGGCGCGCTTAGAAATGGTAGTTCTTTCCGCGACGCGTTAAGGTTAGTTCTGTCTGCCTTCGCGCTCGCGCTCTCTTGACCTTCTGTGTCAGCCTTCTCGCGTCAAACCCTTTGAGTTTTCTTCTGTTTAAGCTAGCCGTTGCTTTTGAGTTGTCTTATCTTTTGAGCTGTTGACCTAATCTGCTTTATGTCTGAAAAGTTACTTTCGGCGCAGCATGCGCACCAACCCCATTGGTTGACAGATAAAGTGACTGACATAATCTTTTGAGATCTGCTTTTGCCATGCTTGACCTGTACCTTTATCTACCCGCCCATGCTTTTTTTTACTGTTCCCTGACAGCTTTATCTTGCCTCTGCAGCTGCCATATCTTTCCATATCTTTTGCTTTTGGAATCTTTTGCTTTTTAAGATCTTTTCCCCTTTTCTAGGGATTATGTCTCCTAGGGTTTTCCTATAAATAATAATAATATTTTCATAACACATCACACACAAACACTTAATCTCTCCTGTTCTCTTGCTCCTTGCTCTCTCTGCCGTCTTCCTCTCTGCCTCCGTCTTCCTCCCTGTTCTGCCCTGCTTTTCCGGTAATATATATTATATATAATAATTTACTTATTAATTATGCTAACTTATAATCAAGACTTGAAACAAATCATTAAAACAATAATCTTATTTATAGGTTAACTTGTGCTTGTTTAAAGTTGGTTCTTGCTTTATCTTACACCGCATCGTTTATCATGTGAGTAATCTCGTACCTAATCCCTTTTTGCTTTTAATGTTTTGGGATGTTCATGTGTTCATACAAACTTAGAGTCTTAAACTTGTTTATGAACTTTAGTCGCGCAGTATCCCATGTGTTGAGGACGTAGACTTGGCTGTTTATTTGTATGTGTGGATCATTAACCGTCTTGTCGGTCTATTCCGCAGTTTTCATGGTACCATTAGATGAACACGGGAGAACTATCGTTTATGATTTTCTCTTTTGTTTACACATGCACAGTTAGTCTTGTTTGTGAGCTCAATTGTGAGCACTGGCAGTCTTATGAATCTTAGAGTTGGTCCCGATCAGATTACACCCTTGTTGAAAACCAGACATACACATGTTGCGCGCAGATTTTATTGTTATCTATGTATTGTATTAAACTTGATTTCTCACCAACACGCAAGTGTTTGACGTTTATTTTAACACATGTTCAGGGTTGCAGTAGCTGTTTTGGAGCTTGTGGACACATAGGAAGTTTTCTTTATTTTGGACCTAGATTAAAATGTATCAAGACAAGTTATTGCTGTTCGAATATTATGATTTATAATATATTGATTTATGATGATTTATGTTATCTTGTGTTTACCCTGCGCGTGCGCAAATGAATGTATTTATTAAATATTGACACCCAATAGTGTCACGAGTAATGAAACAATATGTGGCGCCCCGATGTATAATCCGCATTTGGTCGGGGTGTTACAGATTGGTATCAGAGCTCGTTGACTTTAGGATAGGTGGTTAGACGTAACGGCCTAGAATACCTAAGAGTCCCTTCTCGCGCATGAGAGAAATCTCATGTTTGCGCGCTTATTGTTAATTACTCGTTATTTGTGAATATGCTCGCGCTTGCGCAGTATATGATTTTATGTTTTATTTCGCGATATTTCGATTTTTGCTAAATTTCGATTTTTATTGATTTTTCTTACATATTCGTTTGTTGGATTTGAAAGTCCGAAAAGTCATGGTGATGCATGAATAGCTGATTTTCAATTTCCACTTACGATTATGTTCTGAGGTTGGAGACTTGAAAAGTCATGGTGATACATGAATTGTCAACCTCCAATACTCATTTTCTTGTATGTTTTATATTGAAGATTGAAAAGTCATGGTGATACATGAATCGTCAATCTCCAATACTCGTTTGCTCGTATATTTTAAATTGGGAATTCGGAAAGTCATGGTGATACATGAATTGTCGATTCTTGATTCGAATTTGTTACCTTTATTAAGTCTGCATTTTGGGTCATTTATTTTACTTTAACTTTTGACAGTAACTGACTCCGTGAAACCAAGCTTTATAAGATTAAAACTTTGCGCTAAAACCAAGATATTAACTAAAATTAAAAACTTTTATAGAATGCCTCCGCTATCTCGCCAATTTCAGAGAAGAGAAGCCTCGCGCATGCGTAGACAGCAACGTTCCCAGGAAATGGCCGCCGCAATAGCCCAAGCTTTGAGCCAAAACAATACCAACACCTCCAGTTATAACATTAAGTCCTTTAACGCGGGTAACCCTCCAAAGTTCACAGGTCTTGAAGGAGCCACCGTGATGCTCCAATGGCTTGAGAAAATAGAAAACACTTTCCTCCACACCCAATGCCCCTCAGACAGACGAACCCTATATGCTTCCAGTGTCCTGGAATCTAGAGCGCTTACATGGTGGAATGGAGTAGCTCATGCGCGTGGCGCAGAAGCTGCTTCTAGCATGCCCTGGGAGGAATTCAAAGAAATTCTGACGCGAGAATTCTGCCCTCCCAACGAAGTTAAGCGCCTGGAAGAAGAATTTTGGAATCTTAAGCAGTACAGCGGAGAAGCGCGCGAATACGCGACGCGTTTCCACGAGCTAAGCTTACTGGTCCCTCACCTTGTTACCCCTTCACGCCGAGCAATCGAGAAATTCCTTGGGGGTCTCCCCATGGAAATTCAAGATTCTGTATGGGCCAGAAACCCAGTTACCCTCTCTGACGCCATTGAGTTGGCCGCTGTGCTCAGCGACAACCATGTCAGAGCAGGAACCCTGTTCCTGCGGGGAACTGAGAAGACCAAACTCACCAAGACTGCCCCTGAACCAACAGAAACCAAACCTGAACCCTCAAACCGTAACAACCTCAAGCGCAGGCGCAAGGCCTATGCGCTTACCAACCCGCCCATTGCCCAGCAACCCATCTACCAACCCCCAGTTTACGCGCCTAACCCTCTGTCAGCCTACCCAACACCTCCTGTAGTCCATAACTATGCCTTAACCAATCCAGCACTCCCTGCCCCGCCAACTAAGAAACCTTACACAGGAAACCATCCCTTTTGCCCAACCTGTAGATTTCACCACCCAACCCAAACCCCGTGTCGACTTTGTACCCGATGTGGCCGTACTGGTCACACTGCTGAGAACTGTAGAGTCCTTCCCGCCAACCCAATTGCGCAAACACCACCAGTCTACCCGCAGAACCCACAACTAACCTACCAAAACCCACGACCCAGATCGTGCTTTAACTGCGGTGATCCCAGTCATTTCCGGAACGCGTGCCCAAGGCTACAAGTTCAGATTACGCAAGCGAATCCGGTGAACCAGATTTCAAACCAAGTGACGCGTGGACGAGCTTTTAACATAACCGCGCACCAAGCGCAAGCGATTAATGACGTAGTTAATGGTACATTTTTGCTTAACGGATTTTATGCTTCTGTACTTTTTGATACTGGCGCCGATCGAAGTTTTATTTCTCGCGCCTTCGAGCAGAAGCTTGCGCGACCGCGCAACGATTTAAAAGAAGATTTTTCAGTTGAATTGGCTAATGGTGAAACTGTTTTAATAAACTCAGTGATTAAAGATTGCACGCTTAATCTTAACGAAAACGATTTTCTAATCGACCTCATCCCCATGCCTCTTGGAAGCTTTGATGTTATCATTGGTATGGACTGGCTCTCGCATAATCGCGCCGAAGTTATTTGCGCCAAGAAGTTGATTCGCATTCCTCGAGAAAATGGTGATCTTCATATTTACGGCGAAAAACCCTCCCGCGGTCTTAAACTTATGTCTTGCGCCGAAGCCCAAAGACTCATGCGGAAGAAGTGTATTGCATTTTTGGCCCATGTGGTTAAACCTGCTGAAGAAAAGAAGCTTCGCGATATCCCTGTTGTGCGTGATTTCCCTGAAGTTTTTCCTGATGATCTTCCTGGTATCCCTCCCGCTCGTGAAGTCGAGTTCCGTATTGATCTTGTCCCTGGTGCTTCCCCCGTAGCTAAATCTCCTTACCGTCTTGCACCCGCTGAGATGCAAGAATTGGCCAGCCAACTTCAAGAGTTGACTGCTAAAGGATTCATTCGCCCTAGCTCTTCGCCCTGGGGTGCTCCGGTGTTGTTCGTTAAAAAGAAAGATGGATCGTTTCGCATGTGTATTGATTACCGCGAGTTGAACAAACTCACCATTAAGAACCGGTATCCCTTACCGCGTATTGACGACCTCTTTGATCAACTCCAAGGTGCCTCTTGTTTCTCCAAGATTGATCTCCGCTCTGGCTATCACCAGTTGCGCATCCGCGATGAAGATGTTCCGAAGACAGCTTTTCGAACTCGTTATGGCCATTTTGAATTCTTGGTCATGTCCTTCGGTCTAACCAACGCACCCGCCGTTTTCATGGATCTAATGAATCGGGTGTGTAGGCCTTTCTTGGATAAATTCGTGATCGTGTTTATCGATGATGTTCTGGTGTATTCTAAGACCAAGGCCGAGCATGAGCAACATCTTCGGTTGGTGTTGCAAAAGCTTCGAACCGAGCAGCTCTTTGCTAAGCTCTCCAAGTGTGAATTCTGGTCTGATGAAGTACAGTTTCTTGGTCATGTTGTAAACAAGATGGGTATTCATGTCGACCCATCCAAGATTGAAGCAATCAAGAACTGGATTACGCCATCCACTCCTTCCGAGATCCGTTCCTTTTTGGGCTTAGCTGGTTACTACCGGCGATTCATTTCGAACTTCTCGAAGATCGCTTTGCCTTTAACAGCTCTGACGCACAAAGGTAAACCGTATATTTGGGGCTCGAAGCAAGAAGAAGCCTTTCTAACGCTCAAGCGTTTGTTGTGTGAAGCTCCTGTTCTTGCGCTACCTGAGGGTAATGATGATTTTGTCGTGTATTGCGATGCATCCAACCAAGGTCTCGGTTGTGTTCTTATGCAACGAGACAAGGTTATCGCTTACGCATCAAGGCAACTTAAGGTTCATGAAAAGAATTATACAACTCACGACCTCGAACTTGGTGCAGTTGTTTTTGCCTTGAAGATCTGGAGACACTACCTTTATGGTACTAAGTGTATCCTCTACACTGACCATAAAAGCCTTCAGCATATCTTTGATCAGAAGGAACTTAACATGAGACAACGCCGATGGAACGAACTCATCAGCGATTACGATTGTGAGATCCGGTATCATCCTGGTAAGGCTAATGTGGTAGCCGATGCGCTCAGCCGAAAACCCTGCCAGCTTAACTGTATCTTGCCGCGCACCCAGCTTCACTTCGCGCCGATTCAAAGCAACCTTGAATCGCGTATTCGTGACGCGCAGCGCGCATCCATCAGTAATGGTAACCTTCGCGCCGAGTTAGCGTGTGGCGCGGAAGCGCATTTTGTGCCCAATCTGAGTGGAATTCTCTGCTATCTCAATCGCATCTGGATTCCCTTTGATGAGAATCTTCGCGCTGATATCCTGAGTGAAGCGCACAAATCTCGATATTCTATTCATCCTGGCGCCGATAAGATGTACAAGGATTTGCGCATTACTTATTGGTGGCCCGGTATGAAAAAGGATATTGCTGTGTTCGTAGCTAAATGTCTGACTTGTTCTAAAGTGAAAGCTGAACACCAACGCCCATCTGGTTTGCTCGAACAACCAGAAATTCCTACGTGGAAATGGGAATGTGTAGCGATGGACTTTATTACCAAGTTACCTTTGACAGCAAGCAAACATGATAGCATTTGGGTAATAGTGGATCGATTGACTAAGTCTGCTCACTTCCTGCCCATTCGTGAAAACTACCGTGTTGAGCAACTCGCGCAGCTTTATGTCAAGGAAATTGTCTGCCGCCATGGCACTCCTTTGAGCATCATATCCGATCGCGATGGCCGTTTTATATCTCGCTTTTGGAAATCTCTCCAATCTGCGCTAGGAACTCGCTTGGACATGAGTACGGCATATCATCCCCAGACTGACGGTCAGTCTGAGCGAACTATTCAAACTCTTGAGGATATGCTCCGATCTTGTGTTCTTGATTTTGGAGGTAATTGGGATTCACACCTGCCTTTGATTGAGTTCTCTTATAATAACAGCTATCATTCCAGTATCGGTATGGCCCCATTTGAAGCACTTTACGGTCGTAAATGCAGCTCCCCGATTTGTTGGAGCGAAGTGGGTGAAGCTCAAATCACAGGACCCGAACTTGTTCAAGAGACAACCGATAAAATCGCCAAGATCCGTGATCATCTGCTGACTGCCAGAAGCCGACAGAAGAGTTACGCAGATCGTAGGCGAAAGCCTCTCGAATTTCAAGTTAGTGATCTTGTTCTCCTCAAAGTGTCGCCTTGGAAAGGTGTTGTCCGCTTTGGGAAGAAGGGTAAGCTTGCTCCTCGTTATGTTGGTCCATTCAAGATTCTCGCGCGTGTGGGAAAAGTTGCCTACAGACTTGACCTGCCGCCCGCGCTCAGTAATGTGCATCCAACGTTCCATGTATCCAATCTCAAGAAGTGTTTAGCCGACGAGAACCTTCACATTCCACTTGATGAAGTTCAAGTTGATGAAACTATGCATTTCGTTGAGAAGCCTGTTGAGATTATGGATCGCGAGGTAAAGCAAACCAAGCGCAGTCGTATCCCTATCGTGAAAGTTCGTTGGGAGTCCAAGCGCGGAGCCGAGTTTACATGGGAAAGGGAAGATCAAATGAAGATCAAGTACCCGCACCTGTTCTCTGCGCAACCTACTTCGAGATAAATTTCGGGACGAAATTTCTTAAAGTATGGGAGACTGTGACATCTGACCCGATCCGACCCGACCCAGGTACCCGTTTCTCTGACCCGAACTCTTTCTTTTATGATTTAATATTTATTTATACTTATATTTTACTTTTAATAATAATAATATACTTTTCCTTCCCGCCTCTTTCTCTCTCTCTTTCCGCCGTCCCGTCCCTCTCCTTCTCTCTTTCCGCCTTCTTTTCCCTCTTGTCGCCGTCCCGCCCTTACGCCTTGTTTCCCTCTTTTTCTTCTAACTCTTTGCTTGTCCTTTGTTCCTTCCCGCCTAAGGTTGTCTGCGCAGCTCCACGCGCCAGACTCCCTTACAAGGAATCCTGCGTGAAGACCACCTGTTTCAGCGATACGCGAGACGAACTCTTCTCGCAGCGCGTTAAGAATTGTAATTCTTCTCGCAGTGCGCGAAGGACGGAAGTTCTTCCCGCGACGCGCTAAGGATTTGTAGTTCTTCTCGCAGCGCGCTAAGAATCGTAGTTCATCCCTCGACGCGCGAAGAATTATAGTTCTTCCCGCGGCGCGCTAGGAATTTTAGTTCCTCCCGCGGCGCGCTAAGAAATGTGACTCT
Source organism: Bidens hawaiensis (assembly GCF_021521415.1). NCBI lineage: Eukaryota > Viridiplantae > Streptophyta > Magnoliopsida > Asterales > Asteraceae > Bidens > Bidens hawaiensis. The sequence goes on along the minus strand of NW_027495287.1, from coordinate 9,714 downwards.
TCCCGCGGCGCGCTTAGAAATGGTAGTTCTTTCCGCGACGCGTTAAGGTTAGTTCTGTCTGCCTTCGCGCTCGCGCTCTCTTGACCTTCTGTGTCAGCCTTCTCGCGTCAAACCCTTTGAGTTTTCTTCTGTTTAAGCTAGCCGTTGCTTTTGAGTTGTCTTATCTTTTGAGCTGTTGACCTAATCTGCTTTATGTCTGAAAAGTTACTTTCGGCGCAGCATGCGCACCAACCCCATTGGTTGACAGATAAAGTGACTGACATAATCTTTTGAGATCTGCTTTTGCCATGCTTGACCTGTACCTTTATCTACCCGCCCATGCTTTTTTTTACTGTTCCCTGACAGCTTTATCTTGCCTCTGCAGCTGCCATATCTTTCCATATCTTTTGCTTTTGGAATCTTTTGCTTTTTAAGATCTTTTCCCCTTTTCTAGGGATTATGTCTCCTAGGGTTTTCCTATAAATAATAATAATATTTTCATAACACATCACACACAAACACTTAATCTCTCCTGTTCTCTTGCTCCTTGCTCTCTCTGCCGTCTTCCTCTCTGCCTCCGTCTTCCTCCCTGTTCTGCCCTGCTTTTCCGGTAATATATATTATATATAATAATTTACTTATTAATTATGCTAACTTATAATCAAGACTTGAAACAAATCATTAAAACAATAATCTTATTTATAGGTTAACTTGTGCTTGTTTAAAGTTGGTTCTTGCTTTATCTTACACCGCATCGTTTATCATGTGAGTAATCTCGTACCTAATCCCTTTTTGCTTTTAATGTTTTGGGATGTTCATGTGTTCATACAAACTTAGAGTCTTAAACTTGTTTATGAACTTTAGTCGCGCAGTATCCCATGTGTTGAGGACGTAGACTTGGCTGTTTATTTGTATGTGTGGATCATTAACCGTCTTGTCGGTCTATTCCGCAGTTTTCATGGTACCATTAGATGAACACGGGAGAACTATCGTTTATGATTTTCTCTTTTGTTTACACATGCACAGTTAGTCTTGTTTGTGAGCTCAATTGTGAGCACTGGCAGTCTTATGAATCTTAGAGTTGGTCCCGATCAGATTACACCCTTGTTGAAAACCAGACATACACATGTTGCGCGCAGATTTTATTGTTATCTATGTATTGTATTAAACTTGATTTCTCACCAACACGCAAGTGTTTGACGTTTATTTTAACACATGTTCAGGGTTGCAGTAGCTGTTTTGGAGCTTGTGGACACATAGGAAGTTTTCTTTATTTTGGACCTAGATTAAAATGTATCAAGACAAGTTATTGCTGTTCGAATATTATGATTTATAATATATTGATTTATGATGATTTATGTTATCTTGTGTTTACCCTGCGCGTGCGCAAATGAATGTATTTATTAAATATTGACACCCAATAGTGTCACGAGTAATGAAACAATATGTGGCGCCCCGATGTATAATCCGCCTTTGGTCGGGGTGTTACACCAGGGGCGCTGCCCCTGGACCCCCGTTCGTTGAGGGTTACAATTAAACTAGAAATACGATATGGATAGTGATAGTAATTAATACGCGTAATTGTTATACAGTTAGTCGTGCACAACTAAAGAAAGGAATAACCATTAACCGTGCACAACACAGGTTAATATACTGAGACAACTGGCTTGAGAGAATGACACATGGCGAATCTGAAGAAGCTGGCATCTGTAGAAGGATTTGTCATGATGATAAATAATATGTGTTTACGTTATGTTTTTAAAGACAAGTTGAATGATTGTAATGAATGTTTGAAATTTTATTAATTCCGTAAAAATTTTAATTAACTATGATATTTAGAACTGTGTTTATGAGTAAATCCAACACCAAAGTAGGGCACCGGGATCGGGGCCTTACAAAACCTTATCCATATCGTCTCCAGCCAACACCGCCTGTAACATCCCATTTTGTGGATTAAAATAAAATATTTGAAATATATATTTTAAATATTTGTAAACGAGTAAGTAGCGGGTAAAATGACTCATTGAGATATGCGATGTTTAAAAGAGTTTGATGTAATCAAATATCGTTTAAAGTAAAATATAAAGTATAATAAAAGTTATTGTTATTACTAATTAAAAAAACAGAAGAAGTGAAAGTGCACGGGTGATTGTTGTGTGTTAATAATAATAATAATAATAATAATAATAATTATCCTTAATAATAATAATAAATAATAATTATAATTATTATCCTTTTTTTTAAATAATCATATCTTATCTTATTATATAATAAAAGGAAACATGTTTGTACATGTGTCACACCCATATTTCATATGCTATTGTGTCAACATCTCTTTCCATTTACTAACGTGTCAACTAAAGGTAAGGTCCACATCCGCTCCCTATTTGATAGCTTCCTCCATAAGTATTTTTTGTAAATAGTCCTCTAGAGGCTTTATCATGTCCTGTTCAAATTTTGAAATCAATTATGATATCTAAACCTTAGGTGGTGTTTGGAATTGCTTAATTTAAGCAACTTATAACTTATTAATTTTTGGAAAAGTTAAAAAGGTGGTTGGTATTGTGTGTAATTATGAAGGGATATAAATTAATAAGTTACAATATTGGAACTTATTAATTTATAGTTATGGTAGCAGTTGTAAGGAGGTAAAACAAGGAATTCCAAACACCCCCTTAATTTGCAAACATACTTCTAGCTTAATCTTCTTCATCGGCTCTCCGGCGATTTCCCTAAACACCCAACATCACCATCTTCGTCGCCTTTGTCTATCGGATGCTTCAATCGATTTTGTAAATCGTCAAAGGTACGTTTGAATTTTCAGTTTGTTAAGGTTACTATTCTATTCTCCTCTACACACTATTCTCCACTACAAACCCTGCACTCTCATTGGATACTCCGCTGTGGTTAAAGTTCTAATTTTCTCTAATTTTGATGTGAACTTATTAATGATTGAAAAAGCGTATCTCCTATTCTTTCTTACTATATGTAACTAAATTCAAGATTATTCGGTTTATTACTATTGATTTTTGAATTATAAAGTAATAGGTTTGTTTTTTTAAATGCATTATAAAAGGGAAGCAACCATTTTCCTTGATTGTATGTGATGTTTAGGGTGTCATCATAATTATCTTAGTTTTGAATTTATTGTATTATGTTCTAACATATATTCTATGGCATGGGAGCATGGCTAGAAAACAAATGTTGAATAAAAATAAATCAAAGGATTTCCTACTAATCTTGCAATTCAAAATCAGGTTAAGAGTCTCCTTTGGTTTCACTGTTGTTAATAGTGGTTTTTTTAATACATGTTAGATTTTATTTTATAAAGTGTGTACAAATTCAGATTAGATAATTAATTCTTGAAATCAATTTTTATCTTTTGATTAGTTAAAAATATCATCATCTCTCTACCTACACAATTCTTTTCTAGGTTAGGTTTCTCTTAGATTCCAATTTCATCACTTGAATGTATGTCATTTAATCAATGACGACACGTATAAGAACTCATTGATGATTCACGGTTAATTTAGGATATTGGCCTAGATTTTTTAACAAAGCTTACAGCTTTTTTAGTTTTTTTTTTTACAAAATAAGCTTAACTTAGTGTTTGGTTTAGCTTTTTAAGCTTATGCATTGACAGACTGTGAACATTATGTCGGGGCGACTAGTGGTGAGATACATCAGGGAACCAATCATTGATCGATAGTGCGTTAGATCTATGGATTTCCCTTCAAGGTCAGATGAAAGAAGGGGTTTTTTCTGCCATAGGAGTCGCTGCACTCTTCGAATCTTGGAATTCAAATTTCGCCAGCATGTGCTCGACATATTTCCCTTGATGTAACAAAATTTCTGTCGAACTCTGACGAACCTGTAATCCCATAAATGTTGTCATCTCCCCTAACGAACTCATCTCGAATCTCTTCTTCATTACCTCCTCAAATTCAGAACATAGAGCAGTACAAGTGGAACCAAAAATGATATTGTCCACATAAATCTGAACCAAGATCAGATCTTTCCCAACAGTTTTAAGGAACAAAGTATGATTGATGGTCCCTCGCTTGTACTCCTGTCCCAATAGATGAGTCTTCAAAGTGGCATACCATGCCCGAGTAGCTTATTGAAGACCATAGAGAGCTTTGTCTAACTTGTGGACGTGAGTAGGATGCTTCGAATCGGTAAAACCTGGTGGCTGGTCCACATATATCTCCTCTTTTACTTCTCCATACAGAAACGTCGTCTTGACATTCATTTGATAAACCTTAAACTCCTTGATATGATGCCCGAGAATGATCAAAGACTGCCGAGAACAATGGAATATGGCCGAGAACGATCAGGTGATGCCGAGACACTGGAATATGGCCGAGAACGATTAAACCTTTGACTTAGTAAACTTGGTAAATAAATCAAATTTCGAGAATTCAGGGATTTGAAGTTAAACCAAAGATCAAGTCAAATATATCCCAAAGCTAGCTCAACTAATCCCTATGAACACAAAGAACACCCTATGAACACATAGAACACACTGAGCTTTATTTCCTGAAAATTTTCAAAGATCATCAACCAAGAACACAATACTGAATCAATAATATCACCAAGTCCGAGCCTAGAATAGGTCTATAGGCTCTGATACCAATTGTAAGTCCCAATTAAGGATCATTTAATGTGATATCACTTAAACCCGATGTTCGGCGGAATCTAACAACGAGTTGATTCAATATAATACTAGCAAATACAATAAACCCACTGAATGGCTTCAAAACACACGTTAATTCAACGTCGAGTGCTTAAGCCCTTAATAGTAATTACAATATCAATGATAAACAACTCGTTCGTCTCTCACTGTTCTATGAACGGCCAACACATATAATAACCTAGAAACAAAGTATATATAGCGTACCAACAACCCTAAGGCCAAAACCACACAAAAGCCCGCCGAAATCAAAGAGATTTTGGTTTACAAAATAGACCCAAAACCAAGCCCATAACGATTAAGTACAAACCATTTAAGTATAGCCCAACAAATTTTCCAGTTAAAACTTAGTTACCCTAATTGGACCGTTTTTTGCACGTGTTGGTAGCCTTGGCCAATACAAATTACCGGTGTTGATGAATTGAACGAAAAAAGGATATACTAGCGCATTTAAGAAACCTAGCTACCAGATTAAAGTGGGTTGTGGTCGCTGTTAAAAAATTTAATATGACAAGGGACCAGTGGGTATTATTATATATAACAAAGTAGAACTTTGGTGTCGCTATACATCGATTGGTCCACTTGACACAATGTGATTGGCCAAATAATTCATGTATTTTTTTTCTTTTTTGGTTTGAATTTGATAATTAAAACGGTTTTTCGCGTTCACTTGTCGATATGCATTTCTGGTACTAGTGGCATTGGACACCACACCCAGGAGCAACAACATTCAAGTTTAAAAACGATCGGGTGGGTTTAATGACCGGAAGTAATGTGACCAAAATTGGTTGAATTTGCCTTGAAACATTGTCGCGTGCCCGAGACCGATATCACACGGGTTTTACCAATACCCTAGATGATTGGTTCACTTGGCAACGCGTGATTGGAAGGGATGGCAAAGAAACCCGAACCCGATGGAAAAACCCGAAACCTGACGTAAATGGGACGGGTAATACCCGACCTATTAGGGTTTGGGACGGGTTTGGGATTAGTTTTATAACTTTTTGCGGGTTTGGGATTCCTAAAATACCCGATTACCCGATAACATAAACCCATTTACCCGATTATATACCCGATGTATCCGATATAGATTATTATATTATAAATATACTATATTCCAAATAAATTATTTGTTGAAACTTGGTTATGTTAATTATATGAAATATTTTATCTTTATGGTAACCATCTTTGTAATCGATTAGTTATATTTTGTCAAACCCGGCGGGTTTTGAGCTGGGTATACCCGTCGGGTATTTTATCAAAACCCGATAGGAAACCCAAACCTGATGGGAAAACCCAAAACCCGACATGTAATTACCCAATTAAAACCCGGCGGGTTTGGGACGGGTTTGGGATGGACTTTAGTAACCGGGTATGGGTTTGGGAATACATAAACTCGACCCAAACCCGACCCTAGTGACTGGGCAAAGCAATTTACCATTTTTTTTGTTTTTTAGATTGATAATTAAACGGTTATTTACGTCGACATACTGTTGCCATGCCCGAGACCAACAATGCTCGGGTTTTACAAATGATCATGTCAACTTGCCTAGACTCACCGACAATGCTGGGATTACCGGTCGCATAAACATCATTATAAATATTTATATGTTAATCTTTTTGTATGTTAATTTCAACAAAAAAAAACTATGTTTAGTTCCGGTACCATAACAAATGTAGTCAATAGCAACCGAATTCGCGTTTACTCATGGCTGTAATGCTCGGGTTTTACCGATTAAATTCTCCGTGCAACGTGTGTGGGAAAATTTGAGTCATTACTGTTACGATCTTTTTAATATGTTAATTTTTTTAATTTAGTGCCGATATCTTAACATAACCCATTCCAACCGAATCCACATTAGTGCATCCCCACAACGTGACGAGTACATAAACAAATCTAACTTGACCCAGCGCAACGCGCCGGGCAAAATACTAGTTTGTAACAAATTATAAGCTTTTTACCGATACCATTATAATATTAATAAAAGAGAATATCTACAATTAGAAATGGGGCAAACACCACCCCACTTAAAATCCCACAACAATTTAAAACTTTTTCCAAAATAATGAAATATATTCAACCTATTATTATAGCCATACAAAAAAAAAATCTTATAAATTAAATAGTAATTCAAGAAAAAAATATCTTACACCATTTGGCGACTAAAGATTTGTGAGTTTCTTAAAGCAATGTGTAATGGGCGTGAGTTAGGGCGAAAAGGGGGCGAGAAGGGGTGCGAACACCGCCCCCAGCGATATGTGGACGAAAAGGGGCGGGGGCGGGGTTCTTTTGTCGCCCAAAGGTGTTTAAAAATAATAATATTTTATTAAATTGACCGTTGCCAAACGGTAAACAATAAGTAAAATTTAATTAAAACAATATATTTATATATCTATATAAACATAAACCTTCTTCTCCATTTCATATCCATTTTATATCCTTCTTCTCAATTTCATATCTATATAAACATACACCTTCTTCAAAAATCTAGCAAAATGAATCTTAGAAACAACCCAAACCAACCGAATTCCGTGGAAATCACCGCTATCATGAGAGAAATCATCAAAAAACACAAAAAGTGTGTCGAGGAACTCAACGATACCATGAGAAAAACCAACAAACAACACGAAAAGATTGCCGCTATGTTGAAATTGCGGGAAATGAGTGAAGAATACGAATCTCCCAAAGCGGCCGGATTACACGAAGAGGCCGCATTATTGCAACGACAACGAATTGAAAAAATGCGTGAATATTATAGATATTAGTATTTTTTTTAGTTATGTATTTTTTTAGTTTTTAGTTATGTATTTTTTTAGTTATGTATTTTTTTGTATTTCTTTTTAATTTTAATGCATTTTTATTTAATTATTTAAATAAATCGGTTTTTATTTGTTTAGTTTAATTATAAAAAGAAAATAATAAAAAAAAGATATTGTGGGCCCAATTTGTAGCACCTACACCTATACACCCCAAAAACAAATTCCCTCCTTGCTGACAGAGCACCACGTGTCACAATTCGCCCCCATTTGTAGCCGCTCCACTACGTATGGCTTAATTGTAAGTTGCATCATTTCACAAATAACCACCATAACTACCTATAACCGCCACCCATCCCATACATATAAATACATCGCCATATCTATCCTTTGTCGTCACCCCAACTTTATTTCGATATTATTACCATGGTGAACTGTGTCAATCTTACCCTACCACTGCATCATCTTTGGCTCCACCGTTGATGCCAGTGACACCGTCGAACAATCAATAGTGCCTAAACGGCGAACAACCAATAGTGTCCAAACGTTGTCCTTATCATTATCATTACTAGGCCTTGAATAGCCACATGTGGTCAAGCAACGAGGGTGCATGGTCGTGTCTAGGTAAGGGACATGTATATATAGCGGGAGGGATAACACATGGCCTGTTAAGTGACATACATCGGGAGTGATAGCGGGAGCTCTAGCCGCATTGGGTGATTGTAATATTTCGATCTTTCGTTTTGTATTTATTGTAATTATACCCGACCCGTTTAAGGGTTCGGATCACTCGTTAATGAAATGATTGCATTTATTGAATATTTTATTATTTAATATTTTAAATATTTAAAGTTACAAGAATTTAGAATTTTTATTGCCTAAATTCAAACTTTAACCCAAAGATGTTTCCATCTCAATTGTAGAGGGACTAGTTGTGTAAATCTGCTATAGTATTATATTTATTTAATATATATTAATAAACTAAAAATCCTAAATCAGGCCTGGTCCGACCGGAAAATACTCAAACCCGTATTCTAACCCGTTTCGTTCAAACCCTCACAATCCGCGCGCTTTGGTCCAATTCAACTTAGGGAAATAGCATATTCGAGTGTCGTTAAGTTGATTTAATTAATTTAGTCAAAGTAATTTAGGTCAATTAGTTTAATTATTAAAAATCACTTTAAAAAGTATTAGTCTTAGGAAAGTCTTGTCTAGGGTTTAGTGATCATACGCGTTCCCACGTGTCCTTGTGTTCAATACTCGGACTTCTTAGGTCTATACTACTTTTGACCGGTACACTTGCCGGTTGTGTGTAGTGTTATTAGGAGTTTCCGTTGTATAAATTTAAAGCTTAGTTGTGAGTTCCGTAGAAAAAGCATTTAATAGACACACATCACAATGGTTACACGGAATGAAGGCTGTAGCCTCTACTTATCACCAGTATATCAAACTACCAACTCCTTGGGGAGTAGTAAGAATAGTTGGTGACCAGGTGGAGATAATAACTATTACTCTTCGTCCATGAAGCCAGCGGCCAAGCAAACGATAGCATAGCAACAACAACAAGATCCTAGGAACATGCTGGAAGCTAGAGAGCAAGACCTGAAAGAAGTATCCTTAGATCCCGAGGATCTAGACGTAAAAGTTTTCCTAGGATCTAGTATTCATGCTAGCCTTGAAGAGGATATAGTATCCTTCCTCAAGCAGCGTAAGTCTACATTTGCCTTCAAGCACTCTGACATGACTGGTATTTCAAAAAGGTAATAACTCATAAGTTAGGCCTTGATACTTCTATCAATCTCGTTCATCAGAAGCGAAGGAAATTCGCTCCTGAGAGGAACGCGATCATACAAGAAGAAATTGAAAAACTTCTTAAGGCCGGTATGATCAGCGAGGTTATGTATCCTCAATGGTTGGCTAATGTGGTTGTTGTTTAAAAGAATGGAAAGTGGAGGGTGTGTGTCGATTTCACTGATTTAAATAAGGCATTTCCCAAGGATCCTTTCCAATTACCACATATATACTCGGACATGAAATGCTTACTTTTATGGATGCTTCCCCTAGATTCCAACAAATTCATATGAAACCATCTTATCAAGAAGACACAACATTCATGACTCCTATGGGAATATATTGCTATATTTCCATGCCATTTGGACTAAGAGATGCAGGGGCAACATATCAACGCTTCGTCAACATGATGTTTAAAGACCAGCTAGGGAAAACCATGGAAGTCTATATAGACGACATGGTTCTCAAGTCCAAGAAGTCTTAAGACAACCTTA